>NC_051086.1:10777642-10945142 GCF_004664715.2 Peromyscus leucopus
GCTCCTTATCTGTCACGTCCCTGCCCACCTGTAGAGCAGTTTATCTTCACAGGTTTGGTATCTCTGCGAACATGAAGATCTCATGGTGCATTTTCTCATCTAAATCACTTTCCAAAGGATAGAATCAGAGCAGCTTTCAACTCTGGAAAGTCCCCCTATGCCACAGAGAGGCTCCTTTAAGTCTCTCTTGTTTTCCTCCTCCCTATAACAAAGGAGTCCTGTCCCTGCACACCTTTCTTTATATTTTCTTCTTTTTGGTACTTAAAGGATTTGGTTAAGGAAGAAGAGCTTCATTCACCATGATACTGAAGGGGATCATGTTGACAGTCCTCCAGATGTTAACACAGTGTACACCTGGACCTATGTGCCATCTTCAATCACTCAGATGCACTGGTATGTTGTGTTATAACCTTCAAGTTACACACTGTGTAGCGACCTCAAGTTTTACTACTCTGAGCATGATTGGAAGTAGACTTTTTTTCTTTTTTCCTAGCTCCTTCTTGGAAAAGTCTGGACATATTTATAACCCACAGCCTGAAAATATGCAGAGTGAGAGACTAAAGTCCTAAAAGGGATGTCTCCATCAAATCCCTCCCCTCTGGGCTCAGGGAACCCTGTAGTAAAAGAGGTGGAAGAGTGTAAGAGCCAGAGGAAACAAGGAGACAAGGCCGTCTAAATCAGCCCGAGTTAAGCTCCTATGAACTCACAGAGACTGAGGCAGCATGCACAGGGCCTGCCGGGGTCTGTACAGAATTTAGGAAAATACTATAAATCTTCACAAGCTTTTACTACTAAATAATCAAAGTTTCCCAGTACTCTATAATAATTATTACTCTGATTATTTGATCACATGAGTAATTTTTTTTCCATGAGCTACAGTCTCATTGCTTAGCCCTGACTAGCCCAGAACTACTACTACTACTACTACTACTACTACTACTACTACTACTACTACTACTCTGTCTACAGAGTGCTGGGACTAAAGGAGTGTGCCGCCATGCCTGGCTTGAACATACACCTTTTTTTTTTTTTTTTTTTTTTCCAATTTAAAACTTACTATATGCTATTCTTTATTTGAGAATTAAAACTATAATGGACTTTCCTCCTTCCAAAAACATACACTGGAATCAGAAGAAATGGTAAAACACATTGACAGGAGCAAAACAAGGCCCCCTCCCTCAAAATAAATCATAACAAATCAAGACTAGTCATTTGCTAGATTTTTTGTTGGTACTCAAGACCTGTTTGATAGAAGAAGGGTGGGAGGGAGAAAGGAAGGGAAGAGAGGAAACAATGACAGAAGGAGAGAAGAGGAAAGGGTATTTAGCTATAACAGTTAAACAGAATAGGCAGAGTATTTTTTTTTTTTTTTTAAGATTCCTTCAGGACTGAAAAAAAAGGGACAGAATTGATTTATCTGAATTATTGTTTAGCTGCTGCCATGGTTTGAATGCTTGCCCCTCTTCCAACTGATTCTGAACTTATTGGCACTATTAGAGTATTAATCGGGAGTCCCTTAAGAGATGAGTGGGCTGTGAGGACTCCAACTCCATGGACAGATCAATCATTGCAAAACTTGTTTCTTATCTTGGCAGTGGATTGCTTAAAGCCAGTGAGTCCTGAGCTGTATTTCTCTCTTCTCTCTCCTTTCTGTACTACAGGTATGGAATCATGCAGCAAAAAAAGCTCCTTGCCAAATGCTGGCCCCTTCATTCTTGAATTGCCAGCCTCCAGAACCATAAGCCAACACGTTTCCATTCATTATAAGTTAGCAAATTTCAACTATTCTGTTACAGCATTAATAATGCACTAGGACAACAATGTGTGTGTGTGTGTGTGTGTGTGTGTGTGTGTGTGTGTGTACTCACATGTGTATGCTCATACACATGTACACCTGTGTGCACATGCACGTGATATCCAGAGGTCAAGTTCAGGTGTCGATCCTCAGGAGTCATCCATCTTGTTTTTATAAGATAAGGTCTCTCACTGGGACCTGTGGCTCCTGGATTAGTCTAGCATGGCTGGCCAGGGGGCCCCAGGAATCCACCTCTTTCTGACTCCCTAGCATTGGGGTGGTAAGTGAATGACACCATAGCTTTGTACATGGGTGTTGGGGATCAAGCTCAGGACCTCATGCTTGTGGGGCAAGTCCTTTTCAGACTGAACGGTTTCACCAGCCCCCAACTCTCAGCAATTTTTAAGGCTATCAATGAATCCTAGATCTGGGTCTGGCAGAAGTGAAAGAAAAAGGGAAAGTTGCTACTCCTTTTTATGAATTGAAGATTTGCTTCTCCATGCCTAAGTGTACAGTGTTCTAACATTCCAGTTAGGACAATGTCACTTTTTATTTTTTTAAACTCTAACATAAAAATGGTTATCTTTAATACAATTTATTTTTCCATTAGAATTTACATTCGATCCTTCGAGGCACAAGGAACTATAAGAAAACCCATCAGCATATTTATCCACATTTTGTTATATGTGCAGCATCCATAGGTATAATATTTTCTTCTTAAGTAGCACTCTTCATAAAATGATATAAGAGCTCTTCAGGGATATTAATTAAGTTTTACAGCAGCCCCTGTGACACATCTGCCTGCCTACATCTATCTGTTAGACACTCAGAAATTAGTGCTGTGTAGAAGTGTGCCATGGAACCGTGTTTATAGGCCAGCCACACACCCACTGACAATGCACTGAACAGATCCATACATTTCAGTTGTCAAGGAACAAAAAAAGTGCCGTTAAATAAGGCAACCATCATTTAGCATCAACACGTAAACATGGCCATGGTGCTTAATACACTTTCAGGTGGATCCTGCAGCACCCCTGCCATGAGAGACAAGTATTAAGGAAGATGTGGTGGAAACATGGTTTCTTTGAAAGATAACTGGCTTCTTTAGTGCTAGGTTTCCTAGACTCCGGGGCGAGGCTTCTTAAAAATTCAAGTGTCAAGGAAAATTGTCATGTGTGTTTGCCTCAAGTACCCCAAACGCTTGTCAGTGCCATCTTGGAAATCTTGACGAAGATGCCGGTGGACATGCTGAGGCATGGTGAATTGAAAGCCACCTGACAGGAAGCGGGGAATGTTAGACTAAGAGGCAGGTGCCTGCCTGCAGGCATTTTCTTTGCAAGTGGCAGAATTAAGTAAAACTTAAAGGCAAGTCTGATGGGAGGGAAGCTGTCTCTCCTGGCACCGCAAAGATCTGCACTTGAACTGGGGTTCTTTCTAACACTTAGGTTTTGCTAGACAAGAGGGTGAAGCGGTTGTGTAAGAAGCAATGTTGTTTTAGGGCAGCAAGGTGAAGAGCCAGGAAAGGGGAGTGAGTTCAGGTCCGGAGCAGGCTTGGACGGCACCTGTTGACTCAGGGAGGCTGAGTAGGGCGGTGGCTCATGGGTAACTGTTGGTAATATATGGTGTTCAGAGCCTGCCTATAACCTGTGCAGCCTTTGGTATTGTTATATCTTAGTTTGCTCCGATGCAAATATTTAGAGATATTGAGGGGATTAAACGGAGCTTAGCATGTGCTTGACATTGAATAGGCCCTCAAAATAATTGTTAGCCATTGCTGTTACAGAGATAATTACTCAGGAATCCCACGCACTGCCTACTTCAAACATTGCTTTCTTTTTATTTGTCCTTGCTATAGTCTTCATTTTTTTTTCTCGCTTTTCTGCTCCTTCCTCCTATCTGCCTCTGTCAAATATGGGATTCCTGTTAGTTGCAATATTTCTACTACTTCCTTCCTTTCTAGGTGTCAAGCGAACTTTCTCCTCCCAGTGAATCTGACTGCCACACGCCAGCCTCCTTGCCCTACAGAGTGTGTCTGAGCCTCAGATGTGGCCTTGAAGTCTCTGTAGCACGGTCTCCAAAGACTTGCTCCATCCCTCCCAAATGCTGTCTTTTCTGGCCAGAGATGACTTTTAGGTGGGGAGACCCGCACTCTCCAATCAAAGTGAAAGCCAGACACTATAATTCACAGTGAGAGAAGGCACGTGCTTTTCATCTGACTCCCAGTGTACCTTAATATGCTTGGTCACTCACAGAACCTCCAAAATGTTGGCAGAATTAAGCCTAAGTCTTATGTACATCTCTGACAATGAGATTACCAATGATAGGTGGGGAATTAAAAAAAAAAAACCTACTTAGCATAAAAATCAGAGTTTCAGACAAAATAACTATATAAGTTTGGCTCCAGCCCACACATTCCTATCCCACTTAAGAGGCCATCTTTTTTTACTGGATTGTCAAGACCTTGATCACGTGCTCTCCTGCAACGGCTTCAACAGTCACACTGCTGTACCGGGAATTTGTCTCAGGGTTGTAGAAACTAGACTAAGTCAGCTCTCTGAGATGTTCTCACAGTAGCCCTCTCAGGTAGAGAGGGGACTGCAGATGAGGAGAGGGGCAAATTGAAAACACGGTCAAATTATAAGTGAGAAAACAGGAGGCAGCAAAGGTGTGCGTGGATCCACAGGAGCCGCCGTCCTGCAGGAGAGCTGCTACGAAAGGCTTAGCCCTAAGGGAAGACCCCAAGTCAGACTTTGCCTCAACAGGGCCTCTGTGTGCTTTGCATGGAACGTAAGGAGGGGTGTCATGGGCTGGGCATGACAGAGAGCTTACCTAGCAAGTAGAGGCCCTGTGTTCAATTTGCCCCACTAAAAACCTAAAACAAAAACATAGAGATGGGAGGTATATTCCCTCAGGAAAAACAAATCAACAACCCTCTCTCCTCCCTGTATCTTAACTCTATAAATTTGGGGATTCTTATTTTCAGCCCATCAGAGAAATAGGTCATTAGAGAGAGAGAGAGAGAGAGATCATAACATCTGAATTGAGATGGGCACAATTTGGCATAGTCTACTGAACTTCAGAATGCATATTATACATACCCTTTGATCTAGCAATTTCAGTTCCTGGAATTTAACTTTTGAACATAATCATATAAGTATGCAAAGAAAGGTACATACACAAGACTCTTCATTGCAGTTATGTTTATAATAGCACAAAGCTGAAAGCAATCTAAGTGTCTATCAAGAAGACATTGGTTAAATAAATTATGGCATTATGGGACATTACAGAGACCTTAAAAAAGGGGATGAAGTAGGTCTACATGAAATTACCTGAAAAGATTTCCACAATATCTCATTAAGTTAAAATGAAACTTACTAAGTGGAATGTATATGGTTCCATTTCTATTAAAATATATGCTTAGACATTCATAAACATCTTTGGAAGCTTGAAGTAATAAGCCTTCAAGTGGTATTTTCTTGGAAATAGAAATTGAGAAGCAGAGATTACTTTTATGCACTTCCTATCTTTCCAATAATTGAATATTTTTTACTAAAAGAATATCTACATTTTGTAATAAAGCAACTGAAAATTTGTTGTGACCATGCTTTCCTTTTTTGCTTTAAATTCTTGACCTTTCTCTTGCAAAGAAAGTAGAGATAAAAAAAATCTGTGTGATAAATAGGAGCCTAGGTCCACCATAAAGTAGGAAATAGTGAGTTTTTTTTTATCCCCATCCCCACCCCATCTTATCTACATCCACATCTTCATCTCCACCCTTGTTTTGTCAATTCCCACCTCCATTCCCATTCCCATACTTATCCCAGTTCTCATTTCTATCTTCACGTTCTTCCACAATTTTATTCCACCTCCATTCCCATCCTCTTCTCCATCATCTCATCTCCATTCCCATCCTCTTCTCCATCATCATCCCCATCTCCATTCTTGTCCTCTTCTCCATCTTCATCCCCATCTCCAATCCTACACCCATTCTCACTTCTGTTCCAATCTCTGTCTCTGTTCCCCCTTTGGTTTAAAACAGTCTGTTGGCTTTAGCTCCATGAAGAACTTCACCCTTTCCCCAGAATGGAACAACATTTAATTTTGAAACTGTCCATGAAGAAGACCCCGTCTTGTTTTTATATTTCTATTTTTAGAAATACTTATATTTCTAAATGCAAAGGGATTAAGAGATCCAAGTGACTCAGGCACAGACTGAGTGGGACCATCCCCCTGTTTCGTTTTGCCCACCTATGTCACCGCCACACCAACTATCACCTTGAAATTCTTGAGGGGTTTAAGTGTGCTCGCTGTCTTCTCCCTACTACACTTAGCCTTCCCATTTCTAATCATTCTGAATTAATTCACAGGGAAGTAAGCACTAAGGAACGCCACTGGTAACATTAGGCCACATTGCATTTTATGATGAGAGTTTTTATCTAATTAAACATAGAACTATTTTGATGTTGCATCTATTATGATCCATTAGGGAGCTGACTGCTCTCTGCAAAACATCCTACTCAAGATTTTCACAAGCAAGATCAAACACATTACCAAGAATATCATGAGCTTGAAGCATGGAGTTAAATGGTTTCCATTTATGGTTTTATTAAAAAGCAAAACCAAGAATTCTTCAAAGTAATGCAACTTCCCATAGGCAAAAACCACTTCTTCTGCCATTTTCAGGAGTTAGGAAGTGCATCAAGATGTTTTGAGTTAACTTTCTCATCATGAGCCCTCATAAAGAGCACTGGTTAGGAAGACAAGAAGTTAGCATGTTTTAATTAGAAAATGTGGAATCCAAGCACTTTTGCAGGAAAGACGATGATAGCTTAAAAGAGACATCA
Source organism: Peromyscus leucopus (assembly GCF_004664715.2). Classification (NCBI taxonomy): domain Eukaryota; kingdom Metazoa; phylum Chordata; class Mammalia; order Rodentia; family Cricetidae; genus Peromyscus; species Peromyscus leucopus. Next base: position 10,784,282 of record NC_051086.1, read on the forward strand.
GGAGACTAATAAAAGTTAAAATGCATTAAGTAGCCACAGTGAACTCAAAGGTAAAGTCATGCGACGTTTGAGAAGTGAACCAGAGAGGGTGATGAATCCGAAGTGGGCGGGAGGGAGTCAGTCAGTGGAACTTATTCTTTCTCTTTCATTGGACTCAGTTGCAAACCTCCTTCTGTGCCCAGGCAAGCAAGACAACTCAGTGCCCTGAAATTCCTCCACCTCCTACCCTGGCCACTATACTCTTTACCCAGAGGAGAAAATAATTACACTCCGGCTATAAGAGAAGATTGCTTGGTAGTGCTGAGTTTGATTTGGGTTGATCTGGAGTTTTTGTCTGTCACTTTCTCTTTTACATTCTCTTATTGGTGTGACATTTGACTATATGTGCTAGCTATCGTTTCCAGATCAGGCCCTGTGTGGGCATATGGGTCTGCCTAGCAAATCACGGTGGTCTGTTCTCTAAGCCTGGTGGATAGATAGGTCAGCAGTGCTAGTTGTGATCCCAGCTGGGTTCCATGGGCTTCTGTCAAGAAAGTGTACTTGAAAATTAGGAATAGCCAGGGGTAGGGGTAGTGAGCCACGTTGTAATTGCAGCACCCTGGAAAACAAAGTTTCAGGCCAGTTTCGCCTACAGAATGAGACCCTGTCATAGAGAAACAAAGCAAACAAATGTCTAGGAAGAAGAGCCTTTCTTCAATGAGGTCTCTAAACTATACTATATAGCTCACAGGCCCTGGAAGGATGCCAGCAAGTGGGGTTCTCTAAGCACTATGTTCAGAAACACAGACGAGCCAGGCTAAGGCAGACATCTAATATCCAAGTGTAAGTACTTGAGCTCAAGTCTGCCAAGGACCTTGTCTCTTTTCCCTAGACCTTGCACCTCACATTTCATTTGCCTGATATGCTGACAGGAGACAAGGACATCTGCCCCGCGGAGCTTTGTCTCAGGCGAATGATGGAAAGCACCTAAGCCAGTGCTCAGCACAAAGGAGACATTTCAGACAGGAGTCTGTCCGAAAAAAAGAGCCCCCAAATCATCCAGTGGTTTGGAAGCACGAAGCATTTCAGCAGGTTCATTATTCTTTTCAGGAGGACTGTGGTGTAGAAGCTGGAAGGCTGAACTTGGTGCCTTCAGCATCGTGCTGTGGGACACACCAAGAAGGAAGATCTCCTAACCTGAGGACCATAGTGCCCAGAACACATAGCACTCATTCTCGAGAGACTTGATGCTTCTCCTTCTATTTTACTGAGGTGGAGAGGGCGGGGCTAGAGGCAGAACGACTTTCCTTAAAGTCCCATCGAATGCTTAAATGAGTCTCCCATGCCCTCACTGTGTGCACCCAGGAACAGTAAGGGGCAGCTAGGCTGATGGGAAATGAAAAAGTCATACAAGAAGTTGGCAGGATTTCTGATAGTCACTCAAGTAATTTAATAAATTATATTTATGCATGCATGATTAAAATATTGATGACAGAAACCTGGAGAGGGTGTTTGCTGTCTTCTGATTAGTTACTATGAGCTAGGAATGCTCCTCTGAGTGATTAAAAAATACCTAACAAGTTCAAGGGTGAACCTCTGTGTTTAGCACTTTGATAATTCACAAACAGGACTGTGAGAAGAACTCCAAATTGATCGGTGGCCTTGGAGGCAATGAAGCTACCTGAGGAGAGTTTCCTAAATACACTCATACTACGCAAGAGTCCACACAGCTCCAGTTGGGCGTGATGGGCCAGTACCTGGTGATGGATTACGATCCTAAGGACACAAGAGTCCAACTCACAGAGGCAAGTGGAGCTAAGGCTAATAAATCAAAGGAACCCTCAAAAAAGTTGCGGAGCCCATTTCCCCTGCCTGGGAGAACCATACGTCCTCCTGTGCCTTCAAGGAGTCCGAATTAGAAAAGAAGACTTGTGGTTGCACTACTCTTTGTCTATCTGAGCCAGATCAAACACCCCAGGGGGAGACGGCAGGAAACGCCCCAAGGGAGTGGACAGTTGATATTAGCTGAGTGGGTGAAAGAGCTCAGAGAGAGAGATGGAAACATTTAGGTTTTTTTCAACGGTGAACTTAACCCAAGAGTCTTCAGTATTTACACAGACTCGGGGCAGAGTCTTGCTCTTCCATGGCATGACCACGAGGTGGCCTCCATCCTTAATTGGGTCCCCAAGGCATGAGCTATAGAGGGACAGATTTTTTTAGAAAAAGTTCTTTGTACCCGTAGGCTTCGCCCTGGCAAGGAGTTCACGCAAGCAAGGAGTTCAAGTCTTCAAAGCGTTAATCAACTTAGCACTTTTAAAATTTTACAGAAGGGGCTAAATTTTAAAATGACAGCTTCTCCTTGGATACCTCTGCTTTCAAAGTTTGCAAAGCATGCCAAAAGTAGGCTAGAGGGGTCTTGAGTAAGATGTAATGCTTGCGCCTTCCTTAATGCACCTTGTAATTTGCACGCATGCCACGACACCTTATTTATTTTCTTATTAATGGGTCTGAGTGTGTTTAACACCACAAGCCATAAATTGCAGAGCAGTGGATTAGATGGGGTGCTCTTTATTTTCCTGCCTATTGTCAGAAAGAGATGTGGGGCATGAGATGCTCCCCCCCACCACATTGGCTTTCTCTCTACCCACCCCTCTTAGCCTCTTATCCAGGAACCAGCCCCCTTGCCTCCATTTGATGAAGGTAGGGAGAACAAGAAGACATAACCTAGCTTCTCACTGGTAAGCTTGCCTATTGAGCAGCTCTGTTATTGAGATTAATAAGCTGCCAGTTTCCAAGGAAGACTAACAAAACAGCAAAATTAAAGTGCACCGCGACGTGAAATGCTGCTGGTGGCCAGGCGGGATCATGATGTCAAAAAGGCAAGGTAAAGCTATAAAATAAGGCCGAGCTTGAAAGGCTAACCTAAAGGTCTCATTAATTTCCATGTTGCCTCTGATGAGAATTTAGAGGGGCGTAATGTTTAGCAATATGGAGAATCAAGCCGCCTATTGATTTGAAAAGCGCTCCAATGCATTTGCTTCACTCGGAATGAATTCTACTTTTAAACCTTACTTGAAAACATTAGGGGGAAAAAAGGAGGAAAAAAAGCAAACAGGTTACCTTGGTTTAATATTCTCAAGATCAAGCTTGTCAGTGACGCTGTCAGAAAATGAATCCTTTGGTAGAAAAATCCATCTGAAAACGAGTTTGGAATAGTCTTTGGACTCAGCATGGTAGGGATGCTTCAACAGTCTTTCTGCTTCTCTGTGAAAACCTTATTTACGAAAAAGGCTTGCATCCCAGTTCCTAAATCTGCACAACTAACAAAACACCCAAATTAGGCCAGGATGACTTTGTCCTGAAGACAAGAAAAGTATGTGATTTTTCTGGTCCTAGAGTTAGACTCCTTGAATGCTGCTTACCAAGCTCAGTGTATGCAGCTCTCCATCAGAGACCTTGCCCTGGCTTCCTGCTGAAAGGATAACAGTGATGCTCCTAGGCTGACCAAGTGAACAGCCATGGTACCTGTAGCCCCGTGGCTGCTTCCTACCCAAGCAGAATTAAAAACATTAAAAACTGTGGAGCTAGCACACAGAGCATACAGCCGTCCTTGGAACTGGGCTTTCCTGCAGCCGATGTTGCTGCCACCGCCATGCAGGGAGCTTCAAGTTCACCATGCCAAGTTGCCAGTAATTCCTGGTGTTGACAAAATCATAAAGATCTCTTAGGTGGTTTGGTAGAAAGGGAGTCAAGACAAATGACCCTCCAGGAGAGTTTTATTAGAAGAGATGCAATAGCATCAAGCCACCGGCAGCCATTATGAGGCCCCGAAAAGGAGAGACAGACCCTTAAGTTCCAAAGGACAAAGAGGATTAGTGACTTATCTTAGTGCCTGGAGTCACAAGTAGAAGGCACCAGATAAAAGTAAAGTAGGAATTCAAAGTAGTCTTGGGCCTGGGTACCAGAGGAGGCTGGACTTGCAGCTGCAATGGGGACGGGAACTCTGCTCTTGGTAAGAGCTGTGAGGCCACAGAATGTGTTGCTTATCAGCTCTTCTGGGAGGTAGAGAAACCTAATACCTCGAGGTGCTGCAAAGAGCACCTTACATTACACCCAGCTTATGATTTTGACAACCACTCAGTCTATATCCAATAATACCCAAAGATATGATGTCACTCATAATGCATCAATTTCACCATCTCCATGGATAAGGTAAATTAATTTCCTCTTTTCTATCAGGATAAGTATTCCTCCACCTTATCTAGTTCTAAAAATCATGGTGGTTAAGAACATGGCATTTGGAGTCAGGTACATATAAGTTCAAATCCCAGCTTTGCCATTTGCTGTTGGGTGATGGATAACTTAATATCCTGAGTTTCAGATCTCATTAATTCAATTATCATCCACTCATTCAATCCAACAGTATCTCTATGTAACCCAGAATGGCCTCAGGCTTGTGACCCTCCTGCATTGTTCCCTCCAATGCTCTCCTAATTTCAAATAAGGAATAGCAACAGATCCCTTAGGAACAGCTTAAGGGATTAAATGGCATATGTGGAAAGCAAAAAATATCTGAATAAGAAAAGTTGTTATTCAAGACCTTTATATGATACTGTAGAATACATTTAACATAATTTCCACAGTTTCTTTTAAAAGAGGGGAAAAGAATAGTTACCATGAGCTATGAATACACCAGTCTAGGTGGTATTTGTAAATGGATGATTTTCTGTCATTGAAAGTTCCAAGCGGTTGACCAGTATCTGCTCATGAACTTCTGCATTCTGCCAGAAAATGTCTTCCTTATTTGAGGAATGATAGTCATGATGCACAGAGCTCCTAAGTCAGAACACTGACTCCTAGCCCTCATTTGTGCCCATGAGCAAGTGATAATCACTGATTCCACCGGGAAATCCTCCTCCCACCTACAGCATTCACTGGTGGGTGGGGATGGGGGTAGGGTGGGGGTAGGGTGGGGTGGGGGTGGGAGATGGGGATGAAGCATTAAGCAAAGCCACTGATTGGCTTTCCCCTTAAAAATGGCTGTTTCCTCCCAATTGAACCTGTAGTCCAGGACTACATCTTTTGATTTTATTTTCTTACTTAAATTGCCCCAGTGGCTTTTCATTTTGCTTTGGGTGAACATCCCAAGTCTTTGTCATAGTCCAAAGCCCTGTTCATCACGTTCTTGCCCAGCTTTCTAGCCTGTTTTCTTTCCTTAACACTGTAGTGCTCTCTGCCAACTCCTTTCCTCTCCTTGCTGTCTCTTTCCTTCTCCCTTCCTGTCTCCGCATCTCTCCCTCTCCTGTGTGTGTGTGTGTGTGGGAGGGCAGTGGGGCAGAGGATAACCTTCAAGATGGCCTCATTTCTCTACCTTGTTTTGGGACACAGTTTCTTTCACTGTTGTGTATGTAAAATGGGTTAGCTGGCTCATGAGCATCTGGAGATTATCTTGTCTCCACCTCCCATTTTCCCATAGGCATGCTGGGATTACAGATGCTTGTGATTATGTCTGGCTTGTTGGTGGGTTCTGGGGATCAGGATGTATGGCTTGCACAGGTAATGCTTTTAACCACTAAGCCAATCTCCCTAGCCCTAGAACTCTCTTTAAGCCTTACTGATACCCATTTGCCATGGGTCTAACTTCTCTATACCTCTCATGGCACCTACTTGCCACTTTCACTATGGGAGAGACATTTGTTTATTTGTTTGTTGGTGCTCTGTTCTATCCTGTCTAGCATTTCTGTAAGGGCAAGGATTGCTTTGTGTGTGTGTGTGTGTGTGTGTGTGTGTGTGTGTGTGTGTGTGTGTGAGCTCTTAGTGGCTGACACATAGTAGGCATTCTCATAGACATTTCTAGAATGAATAATGGATGGACATCTTGAAAAGCAATTTGCAAACTTGTTTATAACTTGATGATGTGGATGATTAAAATCAGGGTTTCCAGAGTTTCCGAATCTGGGAAGCTTTGCCCTGCTTAGGGATTCTCCTCGGTCACCTGCTATGCAGACAGATTTGGAGAAGCCTGTCTCAGCAAAACACAGAGGGGAAGTTGGATTCTGTCACTGAGATACTGCTACTGTTTTAGACAAGAGAAGCTGACTTCTGACACTTCCCAAGAAGCTGCCGAGTAGGAAGATTCTTGACCTTGGCCCTTTCTGCAGAGAAGGAATAGACAGGTGATCGGAGATGGCAGGCAGGAAGCATGTGGGGACTTGATTCTATACTGGAGGAAGATGGAGGGTGGTGATTTATTGGGCAGGCTGCTTGCACCGAGGCCCTCTGTTATGTGCTTAGAGTTTGTGGGCTATATAATGGCTCCTGGCATTGGGGGTATGCTCCAGTTGGTAGAATGCTTGCCTATTATAGCTCATATATAAACTACCTTCAATAGTGGAAATTTGCATGCTGTCCTCTAATGGAATTAATATTTACATAGAGCGTTCTTCACATGATTTCTATGTGCTCAGTGACTCAGCTCGACAGCTTTCCTTACTTGTTGTTCTCTCTCTCTCTCTCTCTCTCTCTCTCTCTCTCTCTCTCTCTCTGTGTGTGTGTGTGTGTGTGTGTGTGTGTGTGTAATCTAATAGTTGATGTTAGGTATTTTCCTCAGTTACTCTCTACCTAATTTTTTGAGATAGAGTCCTTCACTGAACCAGGAGTTCATGAATATGGGTAGACCAGTTGGTCATTGAGTTCCAGGGATCTATCTGTCTGTCTCTCTGTTTCTTCAGTGCCTGAATTACAAACACATGTTGCCAGGCTTACCTCTTACATGAACTCAGGCCTTTAGGTTTGCATAGCAAGCCCTTTATTGACTGACCCATCTCCCTAGCCCTGGTTCTGTTTTCTATGTCTTATATTTCTATGGCTCCATAATCAGCACTTCCAATTCTATATGTTGTAAGACAAACTAAAAAAAAAAAATCATATGGTTCAAAGAAGACTTTCCAGACCTCTTTAAGCCTAGTAGGGACATCAACATACAATGCTGAGAGGCAAGGACCTGTCCCCACTGGTTTAAAAGAAACATTGGGATTTGGCTGAGCATCTCTGGAGATGGCAGGATGCCTGTTCATTACCTCCAAAGTATGGAGCTCATTTATCACTCCCAGAAATTGGAACGAATGCAGGGGAAGTCATGAAGCTGTTGGTAAATTTCCATTCCATGTTCTCAATTAGTGACTATCTCACAATGAGCCTCCAGAACATCTTACCTTTAATGGTTAGGATATGATTAACTGAGTCTTATTTAGTATTAAAGAGGCATGGTGATCCTTGTGTGGCATCACATCCCTTCAAAGAACTCCCACACCTGCTATCATACTCCCATGGATAAGAAGACGATGCTTCCTAAATCTCAATGCTTTAGCATTTGATTGAGTGAGTTTGTTTTGTTTATAGTCATTAATGACAATATAAAAATGGTGGTCATGGGAACAAATAATACACAATTGGGCTTAGATTTTCTCTATTTTTCTACTTGGTAGACTGTTGGAGTCCATTTTTAGGTTTCCTCATGGCTTTACCCAGCAGGTCTGCATAAAAAGGATGATTGGACCACAGACCTGAGTTACAGGTGTCTGAGATGGTCTGCACTGCTGTGCTGGGGGGAAGGTCTTTTGCTCCACTCCTTGGTATTCCTTTAAATACCCTAGAGCAGAGACAGTCAGGGCCCGATGGATTAGAGTCCAGGCCCTCTTAAGGCTATTCTGTATTTTCTATCTCTTTCTCTCCCCATCTATCTTTCTAACAAATATTTCCTGCTGCTCCTACTCAAGAGTATTCTGGGGAAATGTGGGGGTGGGTAATGCCCCACCCCCGACAGTAGACCCTTACTTATCTCATGGCTTTTAAGCTGTGAATTTTTTGTGACAATCACTGTGACTTTCATACTTCCCATTACTATGTGTAGTGTACTTTCTATTTACCTGTCTAACCCCTCCTTTGGGTTGTGTGAGACCTTAGAGAGGAGTGTGCACAATTTACTCATGGCCCACTCAGTATCTACCATTGTTCTTTGGCATCAGAACCTATCTGATAACAAGAGAGAAAATTAACATTGTTTTAAAAAGAGTAATACGTCTGTTTCTTTTTAAAATTTCCTTTCCCTTCTGCTTTCCTTTTTTCAAGGTTGGGCTAGAGAAACCATAGTTATATTGAAATTATATGCTACACCGATTCATGTCATTTGCTTAATTTTATTTGGGGTGTGTGTGTGTGTGTGTGTGTGTGTGTGTGTGTGTGTGTGCGTGCATGCAGTTGTGAGTGGATGTCAGATGTTGATGTTGGGTATTTTCCTTAACTGCTCTCCACCTTAGCTTTTGAGATCTGGGATTCATTGTCAACTAGGCTGGCTGGTCAATGAGTTTCAAGGTCTTCCCGCCTCCTCCCATAACCCACCCCCAGTGCTGGGGTTGTAGATATGTGCTACTGTGCCTGGCTTTTTACATGAACACAGGGGATTCAAACTCAGGCCCCCAGGCTTGTGCAGTAGCACTGTACCAACAGAGCCATCTCTCAGTCCTTGCTTATTTGTTTCAGTGCTAAGGATTGAACTCAGAGCCCTGCATGTATAAGGTTAGTCTTCAATCACTGAGCTACACTCCCCTTCCAGAACATCATAGGTTCCCGAAGAGCTGTGGATTAATGCTAAAGTCATCATTTGCAAGTCCACTGTACATTCAAGTTCTTGGTGCTCAGATCTGTGAAGGCTGACTTGGGCTTGATTTCGGGGAGTCTCCCCAGTCCCAGGCCCGACATTCTCAATCTCCAATCCTTGAATCTTGAACAAAGTGAGCAAAGAACATCCAGACGCTGCTCTCCCTTGTCTTTTCTCTCAGATAGACTTCAAGGTTTTGGAGATCCTGTCTGTGTGCCGAGTTTGCCTTTTCCAAGCACATCACTGAAGACTCCAAGGCCTTGGAGAAATGCTACTTGTAAAAGTGCTCTGCAGATGCACTATAGAGAGCAGGTGCTGAGAGTTTACCTTAAGACGGTGGTGAGTGACCCACTGCTTTTGTGGGTCCCTTGGACTGTGTGCTCAGCAAGGGCACATTTTCTTATAATTGGTTCTTGACAACAAGTCTCCTGGGAAACCAACCGATTTCATCAACAGCTAGGGGACATATTTATATGTATCCTTTTAAATATTTTTATTTTATTGTTTTATGTGTATGGCTGTTTTATGTGCAGGAATATCTGTGTACCACATACATGCCTTTATATATGTCCTTATGACCAAGGGGAGACTACTTTTCAGTAACAGACTGATGGATCTGGCCCTGTAAATTGGACAATCTAGTGCAAAAGAAACAGGTTTATGGCTGTTCACCCAGACAGACATCTCCCTCCCTTACTGTGTGGGGATCATGAGGGCTCTACACAGGTTCCCTCATAATTTATCGTCTCTGTGAAATCACAGACCTATTGCAGAAATGTTCCTTTACATCTAGACTCTGCATCTTTGAAGAAGAAATAGTAATCATCCTTTTAGACCTTGCTGGATCACTTTCTGACTCCACTGAGATAATGCTTAAATGTATTAATGCACATAGAAAACATATATTAGTGTAACCATGAAGTGTACAACAGAAGCTTAATACCAATGGCAACCAGGCAGTCACACACCTCCCCCTTTTCTCTTTTATTTCTTTCTACCCAGAAACTGTTTGTCATATATAATCATCTACTAACATAAAAAGAGGCTGATAACAAACTCTAGAGTGGTTTGTAAATGCAAGGATGAAAAACAAAATCTCATCTAGCTTGGTTGGCCAGTAGCTTCTGCCATGGCTATTAGGATTATTGCATTAGTATAGATGTTAATCATCATCTATTCTGTATAATCCATAGATATAATTTTTACTGCCCTGACAACTTTTATACTTTAGAGATTAGGGTTGAAGACATAGATGAAAACAATGCGTTAATTGTCAGAAAATGAAATTACAATTTAGTGTGAGTACAGTAGCAAGGGTGTACCATCTACTAATGCTCAAGATCTTACTTTTTAAACTTTAAAGACATCATAGATCAGCAACAACTCCGAATGTCACAGCTTTCTAAATTGCTTCCAGCTGTGTGCGGAAAATCCACCGGCCATTACCAGAAATGCTGCTGATTGTTTCTCTTCCTCAAACCTAAGTTATTAAAGTTTCATACTGACTGGAGACCTTTCTGAAGGGCCCACACAAACGGGTGCCTCTGCTGCTCCTTCGGATGAGCAAACAACTGGAAGACACAAGCCAAGGAGGCGCGTGGGGATGGAACCCCAGGGCTCTGCAGTAGCAGACCAGTCTACTCGTGGCCTTCCCTGTCAATTGTCTTGCCTATCACACTGTGTCTCCAGGACTGTCCATAAGCCTACCGAGGAATGCACAGTTCTTAGAAGCCCAGAAGTCAAAGTGGAGAAAGGACCGAAGCACAGCAAACTCAAACAGAGCCACATCTGGGGAGGATTTCCAGATTCTTCCCGCCCAACCCAAGCATCTTCCTGTTTTGCTGTTTTCCCCCCACATCCCTGTTTGCCTCAGAGCCATCAAGCTGTTAGTGTGTACAGGAGGGAGTAAAGTAGGCCAGCAGGTTGGGTGAAATATAAATTAAAATTAGACTTCTGTCAGTCTGGAATCGGGGATTGTTTTCAAGGTCTCCCCAAACACTTAATTTCAAATGAGTCTTCATTTATTTCTTCAAGAAAGGCCAAATGCATAATTTATCAGCAGCATTCAGTCAATATACCCTTATAAGCATGTTTCCCATGAGCCTTTGAGTAAAAATATGTTATGCTAATTCTATTAGTTGGGTACACAAGAGCTGTCTAAGAAAGTAAACAAGCATCAAAGGGAGACACATGTGAACAAAGAAATACTGATCAACCTACTGTCCGGGGTCAAATTACCAAGGGATAAGGAGGCGTCAGACTTGTCTCCTTATACTGGCAATGTCTCTCCAACCAGAACTCAGAGCCGCCACCCAGAGCCACGTGACTCAGGTGACTTAGAGTAGGGGACAGGTACTTACCGAGTCTCCAGTGGCACGTTACTGTTTAGCACCCAGCTGTCCTGAAGCTGAACGGACTCTGGTGTGGTGGCCAGGTCATTGGGTGCTGGAGCTGGCGCGTGGATTTGGCTCCGCCGATTGGTCAGTGAGTTCCTGTTGAGGGAGTTGGCAGACGAGTGGTGATGGGACAATGTGTGGTTATGAGGGGGTGGCAGAGGGGGCCTCAGAGTTGACTGGCTGTGGTGGTTCGGCGGGCCTGGAAGAGAGGAAGGAGAAAGAGCCATCAGCACCTGCAGATTCCAGGCTCAGGAACTCTGCCCCTGGGAGGTGGGGTTTGCAGCCCAAGTCCCCATGTCCACAGTGACTGCAAACCACAAACCTGAGGTTACGGGTGGGGCTGCATTAGTCACAAACAAATACTGTGCTTTGATTTGTATTTGTCGATATGCATCAATATAATTTGCTTAGAGAGCAAGGAGGGTCGAGGCTAGAAAAGCTGACTAGATAAGGGATGGACAGTCACTGGAATTATATCTGATAATTTCAATGGAAGGGACAATGTACTCGAGGCTGATTCTGGCTGTGACACGTTTTTATCCCATTTCCTGGTAAAATGTAAAGGCCTAGGTTCTCCAAAACAAACAAGAAACAAAGCCAGCTCTTCTTGTAGGAGTAGAAGGTACAATAATGGTTATAAGAGGCCGTACAGGTGGGAGACAGAGAGAATTTGGCCATTGGGCACAGGCAGTTACAAAGGAAGACCAAGCTCTGGGGTTCTGCTGCACAGTAGAGCAATCATAGTCAACAATTGAGTGTATTTCCCACTCCAGGATGGTCTGTTGAACGCGTCATCACAGAGAAGTGCTGTTTCTTTCAGGTGGCAGGTATGCTAACTACCTGGATTTGAATATCACACGGTGTACTGAAACATCACATTGTATCCCATAAATGGGCACAATTACAGTGTGTCAATCAAACACGGCTACTGGGGCCAGGGAGTTGGCTCAGTGGGTGAAGCGTTTGCTGTGTAAGCATAAGGCTCTAGGTCTGGATTCCCAGAACGCATGCAAAGGCAGACACGAGAGTGCCCAGCTACACCATAGCCCTTCTACGGTGAGATGGGAGGTGGTGAGAAGAGAATTCCCAGAAACTCGCAGGGCAGCTAGCCTAGCAGAGATAGTGGGAAACATCCAAAGACACACACACACACACACACACACACACACACACACACACACACACACACGTGTGTGTGTGTGTGTGTGTGAGAGAGAGAGAGAAGAGAGAGAGAGAGCACAAGGCCTTGCATTTAAACCGTGGTACTGACTAGGTAGGAAAGTAAAGCATTCCAGTTGTGGACAGGATTGAACTGGAGTGGGTAGGAAGTGTTCTTCAGAGGCTCCAGGTCAGTGTGACCATGGCTTAAGGCAAACATGTCTCTTAGCTGGGTAGGGGACACTGAAGATCTGTACTTTTGGATGAAGTTTCCTGGGTTTTTAAGAAGCTGACAACTCAAAATAAATAAATACATGACTAGGTATTAAAAACATATACGTGCTTGCATATACTTAGTTTTAAAAATGAGAGTCCGCCAGCTCTGACTGCTAGGGTGACAGCGGCTTTCCTCTAAGAGATGAGTCCCGAGGACAGAGACCGCAAAGGGTGAAGGGAGATATTTTGAAATCACGATGCTGGCTCCAAATCACATCCCATCTTTCAAATACTGGCATCCTCTACCCTTGCAGGGAAAATGCTCACACGAGAGCTCTGCCTCTGCAAAGGTCCCTGTGTTAATGTCTCTACTCAGGATAGCCCTGCCCGGGGTTTTCGTAGCAACCGGTTCTCCATCGGCACAATGCAGTATTTTAAACGCAACGAAAGCAAAAGGGTTTACTCTGCGATGTAAGCCTGTAATTTCCTTTTATTAGACGCTGAAACATGACTTTTAATTTGTGTCCTTTGAGGAAGTCTATTTTTTTGAAGCCTCCAGTCAGTGTTGGCAGCTCACCAGGTGACTGCTGAGCCTTGTCATTTTGGCCCCTGCCAACTTTGAAAATCCCCAGCCCCTGCCGTCCTGGCTCTAAGAAGTTGGCTCAAGTCATTTAAACAAGCAATTTGACACAAATTTCAACTACTTGTCTCCTTATGTGGCCAGGCTACATCTCCAAAAGGTATAATCTACATTCTGGGGTTCCTGTGAAGCATTCCGAGGGAAAGACAACATGTCAAAAAGAGACTAGATTTGGAGTCGTCACCAGCGAAAACAAAAAGGAGAAGAAGTGAGGAACACTGTTCCTTGAAGTTAGTATCTCTGGGTTGAAATTACTCGGGGAATTTTTTTTCCTAATGTTCAGAAAAAAAAGACAACTAAAGCTAAAACCCAGTGGGAAATGCCAAGGTACGGTTGTATAGATTTTAAATCGTGTCCTCCAAATGAACCTGTAATTCATGTTTTACATTAGGCAGTGGTGACACTTTAAATACATCTTTGGTGGAGTTTCATAGCTGTAGCAGGCTATTACATATGCTGGTATTGTTGTCTGACTAGGAATGTATTATTACATAGTTATTTAGCATTTGTCTGTCTCCTATTAGTGGGGAGAGGTGGGAAAGGGGCAAAATGATGTAATAATGATCTCTCAGAGGTACTCTCCAAGCCCCTCCCACAGGGTTAATGAATTCTCATGCCTTTCTCTCCCCCCTCTCAACTCCCACCCAAGTGGTATCATTATTCCCCATTAGTTAGGCAATTAAGAGACTTGCCTGGGGAAGAAGAGGTGAGTCAGTGTACAAGTGAGAATCCACACTCCCTGCTCCGAGCCCTAACTTTCTATCTTCCTCTGCCCCAGCTCCCCCCCCCCACCCCCCCACCCCCCCGCACTCTGGACCACACACTCTCTCCAAGTACAAAGAGGCCAAGTGAGGAATTTAATTCCCTGAATGAGTTCCCAGACCTTCCTGCTTCCTGTCTGTTCACCCCAGCAAAGGTTCTCTTGCCCATTCCAGCTGTGTGGCCTTTGCTTCATTGGCCATTTGTGTTGGGAGTGGGTGGAATTCCTGCGGTTGTGTGTATGTACGTGTGTAAGGTCTCCAGGGGGCAATGCCTCGGGCAAGTAAAGAATGAGTTTGGCTGCTATGTGGTGTGTTTCAAATACACTGGGCAGTGAGCATCCACATTAATTGGAAGAGAGGTCAAGAGTCTCTATCCAGTTCACCTGAAAAGAAGGCTTAGAACATTCTGGAAAAAAAAAAAAACAACAGAAATAAGAGTAGGGAAAGCTGAAAGAACACCCAGTTCTTCATCCACTCTACCCTCCTATGAAGCAATATGCTATTTCACTGCAAACAGATCATGTACAACAATGAAAACATAACTTAGCAGGCACCTCACTAAAGAAAAAGTTCTTGTGACTGATGCTCACTTCCACAATGCTGACTGTAGTTGCTCACTGTATCATCTATCCAGTGGCCATATTTTCAGCTAGGTGCATAAGATTGAAAGATGTGATACTACACCGAGTGGTTATGCTACCACCAGGGAACAGAGAGGGAGGAGAGAATGGGTGGGGTGGGCATTTAGTTGGAGGGTAAGAGAGAATAATCTAAAGAATTAGATCCAAGGGTTGAGCCTGCTGCTTTCTAGTTGCAGAAATGGGAGCATACTACCACTACCATTTAATCCTCAGCTTTACTCATGTGCCCAAAGGTGGGAAATAGCCATGATGACCTACTAAGATCACTGTGGATGTGACAAAGGATGAGGGCATTAAACATGCTACTCCCATGGCCTGCCAATCTACAAACTCTTGTGTAGAGAACACTGGTTCTAACAGGGTTGAAAGACCATGGATAAGACAAATTGTAGGTCATAAGGAGCATGGATCTGAGCATTTAAAGCCACCCAGGCATCAGCTATGCTGGTCAATGATCCCAGGTCAGTTACCTTCAATGCAAATATTATGAAATTTCAACTGTGTTGTAGTGTTCTAGATTTCTGAAACAAACCTCAGAGTCAAAACGAATGTGTCTTCTGTCACAACAACAGGCCAGAAGTGCATGCTCTCAGTGGTTTCTCGAGTGTGCCATCAACTCGAGTTATCATCTAATACAGCAATGGCCTTTGCTGTCACAGCCACTTGTTTCTGATTCCTTATTCTGCTGTTCTGGTGACTCTCAGTTTGACCTGGGCACCTTGTGATCATTGTGGCAAATATCCCTCTAATGTGGCCACTGATGATCCCAGGCACCTTGTGCAGTCACCAGCTTTCATCATGGACATTCTGAGATTTGCTACTTGGGAAGGTTTTCCATTTGCTAAGATTTAAACAATGGCTGTCAACATGTTTTATGGCTTTCCATGATACTCAAGTACACGAGAAGCCCTTCTCTAAAGTACTGGGCAGCTCCACTCTATGATGAAACAGAAATGAAGAAGTCAGCCTTGTGGAAGAACCTTGATGGCCACGTGTAAATTACAGACATTTAGTGGGTTAGCTTGTCATGCAAGCTATTATTGATGTCTCTCCTAGAACATGAATGCCAGATTACACAATAATGAAATTAAAATACAAATAACTATATCACGTAAGTGCTTATAGAGTAGCAGGCTATTGAGTATGGCCTTAGTGGGCAAAAGGCAACTGTTATTGAAGCTTTGTGCTGACTAGTTACATGACACCTGATGAGCTTAAGCTGAGACCCTGGAAGTTCCAGCCTGGGCTACATAGCAAGACTCTATCTCAAAAATAGATTCTTCTTCTTCTTCTTCTTCTTCTTCTTCTTCTTCTTCTTCTTCTTCTTCTTCTTCTTCTTCTTCTTCTTCTTTTCCAAGACAGGATCTCTCTGCGTAGTTTTGCGCCTTTCCTGGAGCTCACTTGGTAGCCCAAGCTGGCCTTGAACTCACAGAGATCCGCCTGGCTCTGCCTCCCGAGTGCTGGGATTAAAGGCGTGCGCCACCACCGCCCGGCTTCTTCTTCTTCATCAACAACAATGAGAACTAGAAGTTATTTTTAGGTTCTGAATGACCCTTCACCATAGGAAAAAGGAACTGTTGTATTGGGTCTTTATCAGGAACTAAAGAAACTGAGTGCTGTAGAAAAACTAAGTGAATTTGCAGGAACGATGCTTCCCGTATGTGCAAACACTGGCGTGTGGATGCATGTTGCTGTGCTCCGTGACAGCATAGCCTGTGCTGCTGTGGTTTAGACATTTCATGGGACACTTGTCCCTGGTTGATTCTGACACACATACCAGCCCTGCACTTTGTCCTAAGTGCCTCTGGGTTGACTCAGGAGGAGAAAGCAGTCCTTTGAGTTCTGTTGGTTCCAGCATACATCTGTAGACTGAGGTCTTGGCACATCTGTTCCCTCATTTGTTGACTTTGTCAAGGTTGCCCAAACACATGTAGAGGCAAGCAGCAACCCACACTTCAGATAACATAAAGGAAGCCTTTTTTAAGGCTAGCTAAACTAAGGAAGTAAATGGTTAATGATTGGCTATTGTTACTGTACTCGGCTTAGATAAACAGTTGAGGAAGGCCTTTAGGCTGGGCCAGTTCTTGGCCAGGGAGAGGTTATGGAAGTGTGGGAGGGCAGGGACCAATGAAGACAGTCTTGTCTTGCTTTATAGTAGGTACCAATTTTTCTTGGTGATTAAAAAGGATGATAAAGTGCATGTGAGGAAAAAAATAGGGAAGTAGGGGCCTGCCTACCTCCTGATAATCACTCACTGTAGTGCTGATATGCCCACAGGTGGTCTTAAGTATTGCCTCCCCCTCAGACCCTGAAGTGATAATTGACTAAGAACTCTCCTCCTTCTACAGACCCACCTCTGAGCATGCTGAATCCTGACAGCAACTTGAAGATACTACAAGTAGGGATGGTCTTGGCAGACTTTGGAGTGTTGGGTTGATGCAAATTGGCACCAGGACACTGTTCATTTTGACCCTGTGTGGGAGCCAGGGAAATGAGGGTGAAGATTTCAAAGAACAACAGCCTATAGTCAGGACCAAAACAGGAAAATATTGGAAGACAGCTGTGCTGGCCATGGGCTTTGAGTCTACCTGATCATGTGCCACTGAAAAGCCATGTTTTGCATTTCTGAGTCTGTGTCTTTATCTGTAGAATAGGCATCAAAAGTTTCTCTCTCTTATATGATCATTGAGAAAATTATATGAGATGCTATCATATGAGATTCTATCATAATGAGCATTGGGCCAGCAAGATAGTTCAGCAACTAACCCTGATGACCTGAATTCAAACCCTAGAATCCATGTGGTTGAAGGAGAGAACTGATTTCTAAAAGTTGTCCTCTGACATCTCCCCCGTGTCCACCGCATACAATAAAATAAGTAGTAGCCGGGCCATGGTGGTGCACGCCTTTAATCCCAGCACTCGGGAGGCAGAGCCAGGCGGATCTCTGTGAGTTTGAGGCCTGCCTGGGCTACCAAGTGAGTTCCAGGAAAGGCGCAAAGCTACACAGAGAAACCCTGTCTCGAAAAACCAAAAAAAAAAAAAACAACAACAAAAAAAACTAAAAACAAAAACAAAACCAAAAAACAAACAAACAAAAACAAACAAACAAATAAAATAAAATAAAATAAGTAGCATAGCACAATTCTTGGCGTTAACAAGTTACTCAGACATGTTATGATAAATACATATGATAGATTCCATATAATCAGTGATATTAACAATGGCAATAGAAACCACAGTAAGTTAGGCTCCCTGGAATATGATGAGCACTTCCTGGGTTGCTGTGGCCCTATTGCCTGGCTCTTTGAGCTGGCAGATCATAGAGGGAGGTACTTAGTGAATGCACAGAGGCAAAACTCCTAAGCCCAGGCCCTGCTGACTTCAAATACAGCCTGAAAAAGAGCAGACTTGTGGCGTGGCCCCTGGCTGTGACAGAGGCAGTCCCAAGAAATGTAGCTCTGACTTGGGAGTTGGAACAATTAATTTCCATATTCAAAGCAAGGGTTGCTACTGACAACAAAATGATAACATTGATTGAGGTTACTATGCATTAAGTCCCCCTTGTGTTGGTGCTGAGCCAAATGCTAAGCATACACGATTCCATTGTATTCCCACTCACTGTTGTAGGATATGTAACTCAACATTTCCATGCTACAGACACAGTGCGGGAAGCTCAGAGTAGTTAAGTCATAAGCCTACAGTCACATAGCTCAGTAAGCATCACAGATGGCATTTGATCCCAGGTTTGCTTCCTCTCCCAGGCATGTGCAACGGAACATAAGGCCAGAGCACATTCCCAGGGGAAGGGACTAGACCCCTGCTCTGACTGCAGTACCTAGCTATACAGAAGGAGTCTAGCTTGACTCAGTTTGTGTGCATGCGTGCTGAAATGGCAGTCCAATCTGTGAGACTTTGGAGAGAACTGCCCTCCCCCACCTTCTGCACTGCCTCTCCCTGCTGCCCGTGTCAGGAGAAATAGGACAGAACACGCAAGTTGCAGAGCACACTCCTTTTATGCTTTTCCCAAAGCCCTCCCTGTCCTCCCTCCTCCCCCCCGGGCTACATCCCTGGCCTGAGTGATGAGCAGCAATTAGGTCTACAGAGAGGCAGGACCAAGGGCAGCTCCGTCCTGGCTTGTCCTGCCCTGTTCTGACCTGCGGCACTCCGCCAACACCCTAGGGACAGATGGATGGAGGGATCGTCCAAATCCAGCCTCCTCCTGTGTTTGCCAAGAGATTTCCTGATTTGTCTCTAAATATAGGGTAGTTTAGATACTGAGTTTGCCCCCTCCTTCTTTGCCCTAGCATCTACTGAATGATTTACCCCTAAAGAATGGTATTTTCTATTTCTGACCCACGTGTGTGGTCCCACTGGCTTTCCAGAGCAGGGAAAACCCTCTGCAATACTTCATGGATCTGTTCCTTTTCAGGCTCCCAGCACCGGCTCTGGTTAGTGCCTCTCAACACGGGGAGACACACTGTCCCATATAAGGGGGTGATAACCTTGATGGAAGGGCTCCCTCAGCCTGAGCAGAGGACCATGGAAGGAAGAGGCTGTGCTCATGGATAGGAAGTGATTACACAAAATATATGACCTGGGAGGCAAAAGTACCACATGCAAGTGCATTTGTCCTCCATGTCAACAGATCAACATCATGGAGCAGAAGCATGGGAATTACTGTCATGAGAAGCAATCATCTGCAGGCTTAGAAGGCAAAGCTTCTTCAGCTCTCCCATTACTCATGAGTGAGGAAGGCTGGAGGGCCAACTCCAGTCTTTAAGGAGTGAGTGCACACGTTCATAAGTATGGCTTGCGTGCTGAGATTCTTGCATAGTTTATCTCACTTAGCACAATTGTCTGAAAGTGGGTGCTGATCTCTATTTTAAGGGTAAGGCAAATGAGGGGCAGGCTGGTTCAATGATGTAAGTCTCCCCCTTCATGTGTCATGAACTGTGACATATCTGTGCCACTTCTGGGAGGTGGCCTTTCAAACTGAATACATCTTAGTTAGAATCCCCAGTGCGTGGCTTTATATTCTCTTGGGGGCTCTCCTATGTGCTACACTGCACCATGAACTAATCCAGGGAGAGGGGTCTGTCCCTCCCATTTCACATGCCCAGAAGGAGAGGACAGTGGCTGACAGAGCTGGTGCTGGTTGAAGTGGGGAATGGACAACTGAGTCCCTAGGGAGTTACATTTGGAGAGGGATCAGGGATCTCTCAGCATTGACTACTGGTCTCAGTGGTAAGCCTTTCTTTAATTTTTCTCTTAACAATTGCCAAGGAGGTCCTGTAACAGAGAGGTAGCAGCCTAGGGGAGAAGGTGACCTTGAACCCCCTGGTTTTGTTTGGGGATATTTGTTCCTTGTTCTGCCTGGCCACCTCTTTGTTTCCAAAAGGCCTAACTGAGCTATAATAACACAGACCTCTTTTAAATGTCTGCATTTCTTCAGTACATTTACTGAGATGTGCAACAACTCCAGTGTCTAATTTCAGAACACCACACCCCTTAGCAATCCCTCCCTCTCTTCCTCCCTGCCTCCCTCCAACCCCCCACCCTTTCCCCCTCAGGGACTCTCTGGCAAATCACTTTTTGTGCTATAAATTTGCTCTTACCAGACATTTCATGAGAATGAAGATTCCCTCTGGTTTATAGACCATGATGTCTGATGTCTTGTTTGTGGCAGAGCCCCGTTGGAGCCCATCAAAGTTAGATCTCAGATGGGTACAACTTTTACAAGCCACAGTACCTTTCCCTTAAGAGATAAAAACACCCCTCTCCAAAGCAGGTTCTCTGTGATGCTTTGTGTCAGGGTCCCTGATGTTGTTGATATTTTTTAGGTGGAGACGGTCAGTTACAGGCCACTGGAGAGTCAGAGGGATGCTGAGGGTTTAAGAAGAAGCCTGTGATTTGTTCTAGTGGATGGGCATGGGCATGCTGAGAGGAGAAGACCATTGCTGCCCAGCCCAAACCCAGCTGGGTTCAGGCAGGGACTTGTGGGAGGTAGAGGAAGGAGAGACTTGACTTGGGTGCCCAGTCAACAGCTGTCTTGTGCTAAGTGTTTAATAGTTAGTTCTTCTGGTGCTGGGGCCCAACCTGGCCCAAAAGGTCAAGTTCTCACATAGACAGGTCTAAAGGGACTTGAGTCACAGTTGAGCAATCATTTTATCATGTTCCATACTCAGTCTTGACTTGGTCAAACTCATCTGGAAAGTATTCCCAAAGATAAAGTCAGCTCCACTAAATACCAAGTCATACACTCACATGCACAGACACACACAGACACACGGACACAGACACAGACACACACACACACACACACACACACACACACACAGAGAGAGAGAGAGAGAGAGAGACAGAGAGACAGAGAGAAAGACAGACAGACAGACACACACACACATACACACAGACACTAGAAATACTTGAGAAGAACCTTTCTAAAGATGCCATTTTATTGCCAAGTTCCATCTGAGCAGAGTGTGTGTGTGAGCATTTCCATAAATCTACATTACCCTAGGTATTTGGGGCTCCTCTGGGAAAGAAAAGTCTATCAGTAGAAAGTAATGATTTTGGGCTTTTCAATTGCCCTAAGGATCTTGACAATACTATTAAGACCCATGAGCTCCCTGTCGAGAAGTTTAGGAGTGAAATTATTAATACGCCCTAACGTTGTGTTGCTTGTTGCGCTGCCGCAGAAAATACTCTCTCTGTTATTTGACCTGCATTATCACTCTCCTAAGCAGAGAATTGCATCGGAAATGTAAACTCCTCTTATCCCTGCTCATTCAGTAGCTTTTGGAGGTCTTATTGGAAAAGAAGCTGGGAATAATTTGGATATTTCCCTACCTATGAGACATAATGTTTTCCAAAGACCAAATTATTTTTAAGGTCTCTCTCTCTCTCTCTCTCTCTCTGTGTGTGTGTGTGTGTGTGTGTGTGTGTGTGTAGACCCTCACAGTAGAATTCTTTTCTATTAAGATGTTTAGATGTTTGGTTATGTTTTCCTTGGGGTAGATTTCATTCCCTCCCTCCCTCCCTCCCTTTCATCCTACCCCTTCCTTCCTTCCTTCCTTCCTTCCTTCCTTCCTTCCTTCCTTCCGTCCTTCCTCCCTCCTACCCTCCCTCCCTTCCACTTCTTTCCTACCCCCCACCACATTTGCTCCCTGAATACAGAAAGATGACCAAAATAAAGATAAAGCACACTTGTGATGTTCACTGGAGCCTCTGATGAGCACGGCAGAGACCGGCTCTGATCCACACCATTCATGAACAGTGAGAGGGATGGAAACACCCCAGTTAAATGGCAAGGATGGGGATAAAGGAACCTGGAGCATTTTCACTTCAAAGCTCGGCAGAATTATTTACTATCTGGGTGACCTTTTCCCCAAATCTCTCCTGGTACATGCCTTATAGGGCAAGAGAACAAAAGTTTCTCCATACTATATAAACAGAAGTCAGCTGAATGTCAGGCATGGGCTGTGTGTCTCTTTTCTTGTCAGGGGACAGCTGGTACAATGGGATGTATAGGGCTAGTGCTGAAGACATTTTCAAATCACCTTTTCTATCTTCAACACACACACACACACACACACACACACACACACACACACACACACACGAGAGTGGGGGCAGGTGTTTACCTCACACTGACAACCAACTGAATACTTCCTGTTTCCTGAAGTATCATTCATTGCCTGGGACTCCGTGGCTCAAATACTGTTAAAGGGTGCCCTTTGGGGTTTGCTCATGATTGCTTATTGTTTTCCCTCAAAGCTGTCTTGGAGTTGTTCTCATCTTCCAATTAAAGTGGCTCAGGGCTCCTCTAGTGCCCATGGCCCTTCTTATGGACCTTGAGCAGAAGCACCTGGCAGTTGATCAGGGAAGGGAAGAAAACCTACCTAAGCCCAAGGGCCCACCATAATCACAAGCTGAGAGGAAAACTGCATCATATGAGAGGCCTATGTGGTGATGAGCTAATGCCCTTAAGGCCAGAGGTTCTGCTGTATTCCCCTGGACAGACAAGGTTCTAGCCCTGATTCATGAAGCCAATGCTAGGGTTCCATCAGTCTTTAAGATCAGAAACCTTAATTTAAACCCCCAAACACTGAAACCTTCAGAAAAAATACAAGGGACACCCTTCAAAATATTGGGGTATGGAATCACTTTGAAACAGATCACCAAGAACACAGGAACTAATGCTCAACATTATCAACAGATAGGGCTACATGAAAAAAGTTCCCATACAGCAGAGGAAAGGATCTGTAAACACAGTCCACAGAAGGAAAGAGAATCTTTATCAGCTACACTCTGGATAATGGGCCCTTTACAAAAATTTACAAAGATTTGCATAAGTTAAATATGAAGGGAATAAAATTGACAAACAATAAATAGGCAGATGAACTGAACAGATAGTTTTCAGAAAGAAAGAAAGAGAGAAATAATGAAAGAGAAAAGAAATATATATGGCCAATAACTATTTTAAGAAGTGTTCAATTTCAATTTGCATTTCCATGATAGATGGAAATGAAAATTGAAACTACTTTGAGATACCACCATATCCCAACCAGGAGGACTGCCATCAACAAATTTGACAACAAATGTTAGAGGTATGTGGAGAGAAAGGAACCCTTATTCACTGTTGGTAGGGATGCAAATTAATATGGCCATTGTGGAAAAATATTCAACCATACAGGTAATTTTTACCTCTGTATTTATTGCTGCTTTATTCATAGTATCAAAGAATTGTAATAAACCTAACTGCCTATCAACAGATGAATGGGTATTGAACTACTATTCATATCTAAAGAAAAATTAAGTTAAAAGTTTACAGGAAAATGGATGGACTTAGAAGATATAATATTATGCAAGGGCACACAATCTCAGAAAGAAAGAAACAGCATATTCTCTCTCATACATGTACTCTATCCAATAGTATTTGTTTCTATGTAAATAAATATACAATGGGTACAGTATGACATGAGGAAAAGAGAGCAAGAAAGCTGAACATAAGTGGACGAGAAAGGACTGGATGCAGGTAATGGACATGAGTTATGAAAGAGAAGATAAAACCAATTATTTTTCTCTAATTCTGACATAGATTTTTTTATTTTGGTGGTAGATAAATACATAAAATATATTCTATACTGAAAATGCAAAATTTAATGTGAAACTTTGCAGAAACAGTTGGTACACCCAAAACTCTTAGAAAATGCATTCACAATAGGAAACGTGTAGGGAACATCCACATTTGTTTACTTTTGCCTAAATCATCTTTTCTTCACAGAATAAGTAAGAGTGGTGGTGACAGAGAACCCATGATTCAGATTACTATTATAACGGCTGAAGAAAACTTTGTGTTGTTTTTTTCACATTTTCAGCTTACATGCACTAACACAGTCATCAGAAAGCAAGCGATCTCGAAGTAGCCATGTCCCTTTGAGAAGTGGTCATATTGCTATGAAAACCAGCAAGAGGAAGGTGGAGGTTTCCTCCAGTGTTGCTGGTCCCCAGTCAGCTTCAGTACCTCCTTGCTGAGACAAGCCCATGGTAAAATCCAGACATGTAACTTTCTTTGGCTCATTTCAAAACGATGCAGGTTGCTCTATCATTGCAAATCCACTGCTGAGCGACTCACTGATGGCCTGAGCTGTTCATCACATTTAGATGGTCTAAGTCATGAATTAGCAATTTGTTTCTCAGGGCTTCTCGCGGTACTGAAAAACAGCCTAGTATTTATCACCTCAAATGGGATCATTCTTAACTCCATAATGTGGAGAGGGAGTCATCCTTCACGTGAAGTAATCAGATTTGGTGGGGGAAAAATAATTGCCATTTCTAACACTGCCTATCGGAGACTTGAACAGTATGGTCTGGGAAGGGGTTTCTTGATCAGATGATATTTGATTGAGACCTGAAGGAGAGTCACTCTACCGTTCGGAAGAACAGTGTGTGGGCAGAGGAAACAGAAGTCATTTTAAACCTGACAGGGCACAGGAGCTGTGCAGAATCTAGCCTAGGTTTGTCTCTTCCACTTAGTTTCAAGCCTTTTCTGGAAGAAAACATCGAAGCAAATAAGAAAGGCCCCAGATCCTCATGGCCTCTGCCTCAGGCCTTTTGCACTTGCGGAAGCCTTAGCCTTGGGGATCCAGATAATTGAGTAGCTCTTTCCTAGTCTGCATGTCTGAGCTCAGATGTCACCTTGGAAGATCCCCTCAGGAGCCCTCTTGTCCCCCGTACTTTGTTTCCTCTGTCTCTGATGTACATTAGCATCCATTAAAAGTATCTTTCGGCACTGGAAAGTAAACAACATGAAAGGCAAGTTGCTATTTTATTCTGTCTGGAATCCATGGGCCTGGACTCTCCTGTAGGCATAATAAATGATTTCTGGACCAATTAGTTAGACGCTATACACCGACAAGGACAGTGAAAGCAAAAGAATCAAAAAGCCATCTAAATTCCAGCAGAAAAGATAATATTTCTGAGCAGCAACTCCATGATATCATGTGCCCCAAACCTCAAAAGCCTGAACTCTCTCAAAGTTCAAGAAACAAATCTATGCGAGTATCTTTGCCAAAACACAGCTCTATCTCACGCAAACTGGAGCAATTTTTTCCCTTCTTGCAGGAACCTAAACATGACAACAAGTGCTGTACAAGCAGAAATCCCCACGGAGCGAAGGAGGGCAGAGGCCTCCCGCACACCCAAGTGGGAATGACACATTTCACTTCCAAACTGACTAACAGGATCTCCTGTGGCCCTTCCTGCTGGCAGAAAGTGCTAGCCCTCCCTCACAAATCCGCTGCATTAAAAATCTCTTTGCTGAAGGCTGGCTTCGGCTCCGCTGCAGCAGGGTGAATCTGGGTTTATTCGTGTAGCTGGTGATCCGCACAGTAATAGAAACTGGTTAAGAAGAAAAGAGCGTGGCTAAGGACTTTCATATCACAGAGCAGCCTGAGTGGAACTCGACCTCCGCCAGGAAGCCTGCTCAGGTTGTGACAGAGGACCCCTAAAGGTGCCTGCCCTGTTGATTATGCATGTAAGGAATTTTGTGGCTGCCCTGTTCCATGGCTAACACTAGAGCACACTGGCACAGGGTATACCGAATCATGCCTGCTGCTCCCATACATATAACCTGTTAACTCTTTACAAGCCTTTCCAACTTAAGCGTGGCGTATTGGGGATTATCATCCTGGGGGGTTCTCGCTCTAACGAGCCTAGCAAAATCGTATGTAAGCAGACACTTGATAAACACCTTTGCATCCAGTGACAGAAATCCAAAGAAGGGACAAGCTCTTTCCACAAGATTCCCTTGGCTTTCTTACCTGCTAAATTCCTTGTACCAGAACAGCAACCCAGGACTTAAGCTGTCAGCAGGCTGTTTTCAAAAGTCCAGCTTCTCATCCATTCCCTCATTCACATCTCCATTTGTTCAGATGTTCATGAGGAAACCAATTATGAAACATCTACCCTGGATGCAAGGGCTTTTCAGGGTACATCGTCCTGGTGTGTAGGAAGTCAGGGAAAAAGACATGCCTAATGCTGACAAACTTCTGTGGAAGCCACATGCCACCCTAAAATTTCTATCTCCTTGTGGACATTAACTACCAAGATGCTTCACTTTTCTGCGCACATCTTTATTCACCCTTCATCTCACTTATGAAATGGAAATGCACACTGCTCTGAAAATATTTGTATACACACACACACACACACACACACACACACACACACAGTATACAACCACCCTGAGCCTCCCCCAATCTGATCTTATCTTCCAAACTGAGTCTCCTTCCTGCCAGCTCTACATACATACGAGTCTAAAAGTACACAGTTTCTGCCAGCATACCATTTAAGGGATGCTCCACAGCACACAGAGGAATTCACAAGAATGTTAATTATTACCTGTGGAGAGAAACTATAACATTTTGATTCATTTGTGTTTTCAGCTGAATGTGGTATTTATCAATGTCTTTTATGTTTAATTCTAGATAATAGAGCATGGCGAACTGGAGTCCTCAATTATGCGCATGGAATACGTGTACAATATATCGTTTTCTCTATGAGGTTTAGACTTGCAGGCAATCCCTGCTCTGGATTCTAAGTGTCTGGGGAGGGTCTCTGCCAGAGACTTGTAGGAGCTACATGACCTTCAAGGTACCTTTGAGCAAGATGGAAAGCAGGGGTGAAGAGGTCTTCCCTGGAATCCTCCTGCTCTCCTACTTCTCTATCTGCACATCTTGTACTCTGGGCTTCATTATACTGACTCACAGACAGTGCTCATACACCACTGGAGTGCTTTTATAATCAAAACACATGTGGAATGACACCAAGAAGAACCAAAATAGACTGGAGAAAAGCAGGCAGACCCCTCATACTTCTTTTTGGGAAAGAATGCAGTGGATAGAAAGCGAAATCACTTGCAGAATTAATCAGAAGTAGCAGAGCGTCACTACTGGAAACACATTTGACTTTGGATAGACACCAAAGCTACTTTTATACCATGACGAGATGGGATAAGGATATGAAAACAATACAGGCACCCTGAAAATGGCTTCCTGGGGTGCCGCAGCTACCATATCACCTCATAATCACAGACCTGGGTGCTTGCCCGGGAGAAACAAAAACCTATACTCATCTAGAAAGCTGCACGCTGAATTTATAGTAGTTCTGTTCAAAAATACTAGAAGCCAAGACAATCAGCTGTCTTACAACAAGTGAGTGGGCAGGCCAAGTGTCTTAATCTCCATACAGTGGAATACTAGGCAGCAAGCAAGAGGATCAAATAGAATTAGTAACGATACACTGTGGACTTTAAAACTGCCAAGGGGGTTGATTTTCACATGTTCATATCAGAAAATAATGAGTATATGAGGTTATGGGTGGAACCTATCTAAAACGTCTATCAAAACAATATTAATAATATAATAATAACAATATAATAATAGTGATAGTAATAATAATAATAAAATCTATGTCAGTTTGAAAATTATAAAACTAAAAACTAGCTATTACAGAGGAATGAACTATCGATACACAACTGCTCAGACGCATCCCAACAGCCCTGTGTCAGGTAAGAGAAGTCCATTTCAAAAGGTTGTGCATTATATCATTCTATTCTATGACAGTCTCAAAAAGACACATTATAGTAACAGATCAGTGCCTGCGAGGGGCTGGGACTGGGTGGTGGGACATGATTGTAAAAGAGGAGCATGGAGGAGGTTCTGTGTGGGTAAAGCTGTCCCTGGCTCTGCAGGAAGTAAGATGCAGAACTGTAGGCGGAAAAGTCGATTTCATCGTATGAGAATCTAACCTAACTCATCTTTATTTTGGAAAGCACTGAGGATTGAACCCAGGGCCACGTGCAGGCGAGGCAAGTGTTCTACCACTGAGCCCCTTCCTAGATGCTAATTCAAGTGATATTAAAACAATAAAAACTGGTTTTAAGAATAGGACAGAATCATTTGAGTCTATAGGAGAGCTGTGTCAAACAGACAAACATTTAGACACTTCCTGAAAAATGAGGGATTAAAATCACCCTCGAACTAAAAAAATCTGATCAAAAAATTATGAAAAAAAAAAAAAAGCAACAACCAAGGAAAAGAAAATGGGACCCAACCAACATCTGCGTAGAAGTCTTCCTGGCATATTGCTAATCATTTTTGTATTTGAATTCATCTGAATACCGTTTGCCGAGACTTGTGCTCCCACTGCAAGCTGTGGACGAGCTGTACTGTGTACAGAGGGGGATGGCTGTGCCATACCATCCCGTCGGTTCCTCTGCTGACACTCCACGCCATCCATAACCTTGCTGAAGCATTGCTACATCATTCATCACCGCCACGATTATTAGTGGATGGGAAACAATCGACAAAGCTTCACAAGCTGCTCCACTTCCTAACTGCACACAAGGCAGTTTTTCAAGGGACAGAAATTGGTGCCCAGAAAGAGAAACTTCAGTTTGTCTTAGAGGGTTTCTAACAGAAGAAGGGGTGGATTCTGGGAGACGGGGGAGGAAAAGTTAAAAAAAAAAATGATAAAGGAAGACCAAAGTTCTAGAATTATTTAGAAAGACATCGAAGGATGCTTGGAGTTTAGTGACGTGGTAGGAAAAGAATGGGCTGAGAGATGGAGGGAGTGAGCTTGTCCTGTTGAATGCCGTGGCTCAGTACTGCCTGTGTGGGTTTAGGTATGCAGAGGAAGGACGGGTGAGTCATGTCTACATCTCAAATGACCTGGATGCTTCTAGGTTCTGTGCTCTGAACGCCAGCAATTAGCAAATTATTTCTTATTTTTGAAGACTCAGAACCTACAGAAATATTTCTTGACTGCCATCTCCCTGTGTGGACAGGATGGACTTTCCCCTTGTACAGTCTCCTGGAACTGTGTGTGGGTGCTGTTTTCCTCTCCATCGCCCATACTCCTTACTGTCCATGCCATTTTGCATGGGGGACTGTGTCCCAATCCAGGGTTTGTTACAAAACTGACAGCCGCCAACTGCCTGTTGGATCATGGTTTCCAACAGCAACAGCTTAACCTGGGGAAACAGGTGTGGCGTAATTAGCATAGCTGTCTGCGTGACTCCTGCACCTGTGACCCACATCAGTCCAGTCCATCAGAGCCCGGGGGGCCTCGTAAATGATGGGGCTGGGAAGTCACAGAAAGGAGAGGGATAGACAGAAAAATAACACTGCCTGCCTCACCACAGGGGCTTGGCTCATGAGAGCCTGTCCCAGAAAAGGAACCAGGGAAAACTCCGAGAATTCTAGCAAGGATAAGATACCGCAGGCAGGATATTCTGCTGAAAGGACATCGGCAGGACTTGAGCATCTCCCAGCCTGTATGTGACTTTTTCCCTCTTCCCTTTCTGGGGACCACTCTTTCCCTAGCTAAGTCCTTGTCTCTTGGGTATTTAGGGTGTTCTGACCTTTCCCACAAACACTCTTAAGAACAACACGACTAAAACACCATCCACTGCTCTCTTTCCCCCACAGACTTTCTTTCTTCAGTTCTTAACGTCAATAAAGTCCACCCTTTGCCTACCTGGACAATCCGAGGGTGCTGTTTCCTGCACACCAGCCTGCCGGCGGGGAATTACGCTAAGCCTCCTCTGTTGCGGGAGTTGGTGCTGGCTGTCTGTGATGCCCAGTGCATAAATACCAGGCCCTGGAAAAAGCCTCAGTTTCCCTGCTCAGTAGAGACCATGCCCCGCACCAAGAAAGCCTTACAGGAGGACGGGAAGGCTGGAGCAATGCGGCAAGCCGAGAGGCGGACAGGCATGTGCTATCTTTACCTCCCCTCTCAGGAATCACACTGCCAGTCTGGTTAATACCCAGAGGCTCGCGGCATGTCTCATTGCTCCAGCCAAACTCCCTTGTCCCAGTTTCTTCCTCTGAAGCAGCCCTTTCTCTGTGTTACATCAGTGACTGGACTTGTCAGCAGCACTTGTTTTCCAGGGGGAGCAACCCTTTCCAGGTCCTTGCTTTTAAAGGTGACAATAAATGTGGCATCTCTGCACTCCCAGACGGTTACATTTTGGTCATGAAATGAGGTATGATTCGAAGCTGAAGAGTCTCAAAGAAAATTTCAGGAGAGAAAAACGGAACTCTTTCTCCTTCTGGTTGGTGGGGGTGGGGTGGTTCTGAGTTAAGATTCAGTTATCCTATTCCATATAGCTCTTCTAGTTTAGGAGGAACAAACCAGTTAATGTTATAGGGTATTGGGAGTGCAAAACATTTGAGGTAGGTCGTAGGATCTGATGTAATATGGTGTGAGCAGGGTGGATTCTTCTCAAAGTGCCTTTCTCAGCCTAAGCAAAGAGAACAGTCCAGAGGTAAAATATATATTCTGGGGGAAGTCAATAGTTCCAGCTTCATCTGACTTGCAGAACTGGTTTCCTAATTCTGGGTCAACTGTAACTTCTCATGAGGCGTAACTCTAGATGCTGCCACCAAACGCATACCTTCCTGAAGTCTCCTTTAACATTTAATTTTCCACATATTCATTGATAATATGAACAGTTATAATAAATAATAGTTGACTTCTTCTAAGCACTTACTATCTGCCAAATTCTGTGAAGAAATATCCATGGATAATCATGTTAACCAGCCGAAAGATCCCAAAGGATGTGGGAGGTCCCCATTATGCAGACGGAAGACCCCGAGGTTTTCAGAAGTTAAACAGCTGGCCTCCAGTCCTTGCTGGGGTGGGCCTGTGACTCTTGTCCCAGGTCATGCCTGTCCTTCTTAATCACACACCATTTACACCTGACATGGTCCCCACCAGTGAACTTTCCATATCATCAAGGCTTACTGCCTGCAAGTGTTTGAGATTTCCTTTTAACCACATCACGTAGCTATATTAATTCAAAATTGGAAGCTGAATCTGGCTGCCATTTTAGAGAGGGCATGATGAGCATATCACCCACATTTAATTGATGACTGACGACTGATTAAGAGCAAAAGTGTAGCTCTGAGTCCCCCTTTGATGTGTTTTGTGCCCTTCCTTGAGGTCAGGTTGCCCGTCTTGGGGCTGCTTCTGGGCTTGACTTCCTGTGCTATCACACACTCTCTCCTTTTTTTTTTTTTTTTTTTTTTTTTTTCCATTGTCTCTGAAGTTCCTGTTAAAAGGAATATTAGATCTGCTTAACACTGCGTCAAATGAGGACCAAACAGGACTCCAGATGGAGGCCTAACAGAGCCCGGAGAAAAAGCTTCCTAAACCCAATGTGGAGAACTCAATAAGGAATTTTAAAAGTTTATTTCTGCACTCCGGGTGGTGGTGGTGCACGCCTTTAATCCCAGCACTCGGGAGGCAGAGCCAGAGGGATGGGATCTCTGTGAGTTTGAGGTCAGTCTGGTCTACAGAGTGAGATACAGGGCAGGCACCAAAACTACACAGAGAAACCCTGTCTCAAAAAACAAAACAAAACAAACAAACAAAAAGTTTATTTCTGCATTTGGGGTCACAGTCCAGGACACCAAAATTGCCAAAGGTTTACCTAAAACAGTTGCTGTGCGTTCTTACTGGCTTCTGCACACAGGCTTGGGTTCCCCAGTGGGACGGAACAGTCGAAGGTGGACACTATTATGTGGACAAAGGACACCAGTCGGCTCTGCAGCCAAGGCTGTCATAAAGAGCCTATTTCTAGAAGTATTTTCTGGGTGATGTACTGGCTGCTGTGGGTCATGGTAAAACGTGCAACACTTAGCTCAGCTTTGGGGCTGGCAAAGTATGGTATAAGACCGTTCTGGTCC
Organism: Peromyscus leucopus; assembly: GCF_004664715.2. NCBI lineage: Eukaryota > Metazoa > Chordata > Mammalia > Rodentia > Cricetidae > Peromyscus > Peromyscus leucopus. The sequence goes on from NC_051086.1 coordinate 10,815,987, forward strand.
CAGAGTGAGAATGTTTCATACAGTTTTGAAGAGGTATAAAATAGGATATATGATAGAGACCACGGTGACTCCCAAAGGCAAGAAAACCTCTACTATCTGGACCTTTATAGAAAAGTATTTTCTCATCTTTGACCTGGTGGGTCCTGGAAGGCTTTCTGGAGACAGAACTACATGGGTGTCTTATAAACTGGGTATCTGCTGAATCTTACATATATGCCTGTGTTTGTTACGTGTTCAGGCATATTTGTTTGGACAAATGAATGATGAAATAAACAGACATAATTAGTGAGTTTGGTAAGTGTTGATCCCAGACTACATGCAGTTCTGGCTCATTCCACCAGACTGATACCTGAAGTAAACATACGGTTTTTCTAAACCAGACATACCTACTTTAGCTCATTAGAGAAACAGTCAGTGGGAGGATTCAATAACATAAGGCAACAATGAGACTTCCTTCTTGGGATATAATGGCCGAATGTTCCATCCAGTCGCACTCAATCTATAGAGGACTGAGACGTTCAAATATAGAATGGCAGCAAGAGGCACAGTGCTCTGCATGCGATAAATTAAACCTCCCGGAGGTGAAGGCACTCTCCATCCCCACTGCCGGCACCCACCGTAGGCCTGGCCTTGCAACCACTCACCTCCGTGGCTCAATACATCGGTGCTAAAATTGGCAAACATATCTTTTTCTGCTCAGGTGTTTTTATATCTTGCCGACTATTTGGGCTCTATTGAAACAGAAATGTCACACTGCTATCTTTAGAACACTCAAGAGTTTGGGCCAAGAACGTCGGGAGGAGCTGATGCCCTGCACATCAAAGTGAGGGGGTGCAGATTTCATCTCTGCAGAAGCAAGAGTAACCCCAGGTCCAAGGCAGCCATTAATCTTCAATAAGGAAAGGGGCAGGAGGGTACAGGATCTCTGACGCAGGGTCCATCCAAACCAAAGTTAAATAATCTGGCTATGTCTGAAGCAATTAGCTGTCTGTATTATTTCCCAACACTTGTGAGTGGAATCATTTTGAAAACCAGTGCTCTCGACACGTTTCTCTAAAGAATCAATTACTTTTAAAGGCAGGAAGCTCATTCCCTGCCCCAGGAACATACGAGGCACCACCTGCCGGCTCCGAGAGTTGCTTCATGTTATTATTATTATTTTTTTCAATGGGCTTATGGGATCGGGGACTTTCCCTTCTGGTATCATCCACACACTTTGGCAATAAGGAATCTCTTACACACCCCTGACACTTCTCTGGCCATTATGTGGCCCAATTTGCAGTCATTCTGAGGCCTCACCAAGAGGGAACTTTACCTTCCCTTAGAGCTTAGCCTTTCCATACCTGATATCATCTTAATTATTAGAAGTGCATTCTCTCCCAAGTTCAAACTCTGACATCATAATAAAGTACAGTAGCTCTGTTTCAGATGAAAAAGAGCTGATTCAGAGAGATACTGTATATATCTGTTTGCATAGCAGGAATCGGGTCTTGATTTATTTTCCTAGAGATGTTCCATGGATAACAATTTCATTTTCATCAAAGGCAAGCAATTTAAAAGTTCCCCTTGCTGTTGACAAGCTCCGTAGTGGAGGCTCTCGGATGATTACAGATGGCAAAGCTTTCCAAGGGGACAAAGGTGCTGTTTTATTCCCCTGGCATACACTGTAAAGCCATAGTTAGGGTGGCATTGCACTCGTTTGGCATCCACTGCTTTGTGAAGATTTAAAGGACAGCAAACACGTCTGCTAAAGTTGATACTGACCCTCGCAAGCACTGTATGATGACACAGTATGCACATATTCTTGTCGGTGTTCAAAACTGTGCGTTTTCTCCCAGGACAAAAGCAGTACCTCATTTTTTAGTCATTTAAAAATGCCATCAGTGAGTTTCTAGTTTGATTTAATTAATAGCACCTGAAAAAAGAGTCATGTTTTCCTTTTCAAATATCTTGTCTAGCAACTATCTTTTCCCTTTCATTCACTGGCTAAGCATCAACTTTTTTTCCCCCAAAGGGAAAAAGTAAACCTCCGATGGTGCTGGGAAGAAAGGCAAGATGGTTGAAATTCCTATCCCACTAGCCAAAGGAGTTCGAATCCCCAGAACCTAAGGAAATGATGGGTGGGGTGGGTGTAGCAACTCAGCTCGGAAAGGCGGAGCCAGAGCAAGCCTGGCTTAAAGAGACCAGCTGGATTCCTGAGCTTCCGGTTTGATCCGGATACCACGCTTCCAACCAGAAGGCAGAAGAGAGGTTCTGTACACGGAACCTGGGCTCCACACACATGTGCACACAGGAAATCCACTCATACATGTGAGCCCACACCCTTGTGAACACACACCTTCCCACCCATACACACGAAAAGCAGAAAAAGGAAAAAAAAAAAAAAACCTAGTTAATTCAAATAGAATGATGTTAACTGTGAACAGAGAGAGTGAAAGTCCCAGTTTCTGGAGTGATTCCAGAGACTCCACTGAACCCCTCTAAGTCCCTTTCCTTCTATGCTTCATCATTCTTTACGCCAGTCTCTAATTTACTTGTTCCTGCAGCAAATGGGAACTTCTGTGTCTAAGCATCCATAAGCACCTCTGTCATAAAAGTTAACTGTGAAGAAATCTGTGTTTGTGGGGATGTGTCTTGCTCATGCCGGCCCTGGCATTTCCGTTACCTCTGAAAAGCCCCCTCTAGCTGAGATGAGCCAAATCCAATTGATCTTTGCACGTCTCTGGTCTTCTCTGGAAGAAAGTAAAAATTGCTATTTCCCTAGAGCACAGTGAAGAGATCTGAGCATGCCTCTTCTTTAAGCAATAACCATTAATATGTGTTCTGCTTGTACCAGACATCTGTAATGCTTTGGGCTGTATTTTCTGGCGCGATAACAGCGTCGTCTTGAGAATTGGTGCATGAAGAGGACAGAAGGCAGAGAGACAGAGCTGAACTGCTCACTTGGGCTCCTATCTGAGGGACAACACTCTTATCTTGCATGAAAATGTAGCCCCGAGCCATAAAGAAAGGTTTCATAAATCTTCCCTTACCAATTTGGTCACTCTTTTCTTGCTTGTGGCCTATGGCTGACCTTGATTAGAACCATTCTCCCATGCAAGGATTCAAAGGCATTGGAAATGAGATCACTGGAGAACATCCCTTAAAACCCTTTCCAGCCCAGACTGCAGCTTCAGCGACACACCATCCTGGGGCAATCTTTTTTGAAGACTAGCCAGAAGTAACACTTGATAGATTCTAAAGACATTTACTGAACATCTATTTTGTGCCTGGGTCCGGACTCACTGTTAAGATGAAGGTACAACCTCCCTGACTTCAGGGAGTTTTTAGTCTAGCAGGAGAGACAGATAATTTCAAAGAACTCGAGAAGTGGGGAGGAGAGGAAGCATGGTGGTCTGGAAGTTACTTCTCAAGATGATAACATTTTGAAAACTCCTATGATTTTTGCATGGATTCAAATTTTTCAACACTCCAGTAATTTCATTGGCAGCTAAGGCAAGCTCTAACACCTTCTAAGAGGCATTTTCAAGTGCTTGAGAAACTCTAAGAACTGTCTTGCCCTTCTTCACATACTCTTCCAACAAATATTTTGGTGTCTCGTGTGCCAGGAAGTGACACAGGCAGATTGCCCCGTCTTCAGCAGTCACCCTGTGATTCAGTGCGCTGCTCTTCCCACTGATGGGAGGTGGGAACAAGAAGACTCCACTAGCTGCCTAAGTACCTCTCTTCCCCACAGGTCTGTCACGGTACCCAGGATCACATTAGGAATGGCCTTGGGGGACTAGAGGAAAAGAACACCTTTGAATTGGCTGAAACTTCACGTTATTCCATTAATTTAATTACTACCAAGTGTTCTATCAAAACTCAGAATCTGGAGGGCCTGGGATGTAGAACTGATTGGGTTTAAAGTTGTAGTGAGGACGAGATGGGAGACAGAGGTGTTTGTTTGCAGGGGTCTGGAGTGGGTGAGGAAGTGCTCCTAGAAAGATGAGGGGTGGCAGGACCATCTTCCCAGACTTGTCCAGAGAGCCTTCCTTTGCCTTCCCTGCCCAGGGTAGGAGGAGGACTTGTGATTGGTTTCTTTTTCTGCTAGGTGGAAAAAGCCACATCCAGCCACCTGCTGGACATCCCTGGGCACACGGGGATAACGCTGGTGATATCCTTTTCTCTCAAGCAGTAAGCATTTGGCCATTCTAAGCTACACCTTTACAACCGCTGGCGTTTATAATTCAGGAGGACAGCTTCACTGTAGCAGGTGTTTGGCTAAGGCAGAAGCCACCAGGCTAGCTAGATGTGTTTCGGAGTGGGGTGGGCAGGAGCCCAGGAGACAGGCCAACAGTGCTGAGCAGGACTGTGTTCTGCAGCCCTCGGCAAGCCAAAGCAGGCAGTCTGCTTCTATCTTGACTGACACTAACTTCACTATGGCTAGCAGATGCATTTGCTCTCGTTTCTGACCAAACCGGGGCAGCCTTCCTGGGAACTTAAATAAAGAAAGCAAACAAACTAACAAACAGACAAACAAAAAACACCCTCAAACAGGTCCTGATATCGCTTGCTTTCGATGAACACAACCGATCTGATGTCCATTCTGTTCTCCCTCCTCGTGTGCAGCACACACAAGGAAGCCATTTTCAAGCCATATGGATTGGTATAAAAATAAGGATTGATTTATGCACTTAGAGCCACCAAGGGAGGGACAGAAACCCAGTTGGTGTCTTTGCATCCAGGAGACTGCATTAGTATCACTGCATTACCTGGAAGACATGCAGAATCACATGTGGCAACACCTCCCCCACTCAGGAGCAAAGCTGCCCAAAGAAGGTGCTCTTCGCTCTACCACGTCTGGGAATAATGGAGCACTCAAGGGAGGGGCTGTTTGTATTGTACATCAACTGCGGAATTATAAATTACAGGAAAGTGGGAAGGGGCAGAGAGATTTTTGGTCTCAGAGTTGAGGGACTCACCCTATTGAATGAATGGACGCTTAATCATGAGTCCACAAGACATCTGTGCAGAAATTTAAAAAAAAAAAATCAAAGAAAATTGAAAAACATGTAAAAATCCTCTTTGTCTCTCTCCTACAATGCATATCATGCGTATGTGTATATGTGTACATATACACACATACACACACACACATACACACACACACACACACACACTGGGAAACCTACAAGAAAATAAAACAGGGTATTAATAGAACTTTGGTACTGCTTCATCTTAATTAAAATTGATGAGCTAATTATTGTGGTGGCTTTGAGACAGGGTCTTGCCTAGCTTTGGTGGCCAGGAGCTTCTTGAGGCCAGAGACAACCCCAAATTCCTATGCCTCCAGCCCCGCCACTGGAGCAGCAATAATTACAGGCCCATGTGGGCAGATTAGGAGGTGCTGGAGAATCAAACCCAAAGCCTTTAGTGTGGGAGATGAGCACTCTATCCACTGAGCAATAGCCCCAGTTAAAGTTTATGGGATAATTGCAGTTTCACAGATAACTGTAAGAAATAATGCACAAAATTGCCCAATATTCTTTGTCCAGGTCCCCAAAGACACTGCCTTGTATACAAGATGTAACAACACCACATTTGAGATACTAACATTGACGCATGCAAGGTAGAGAACATTTCCATCACCAAGAAAGACTTTCCATAGTGTTTTCACAACCACATCCCCATCATGCCTCCCTTTTTAAAATTTCAGGTGAAATTCACACATGAAAATCATATATGTGTAATTTGAAAAGTTTGTGTAAGCATAACCACCCACATTATTATCAGCTCTTTTAAGACATGAGGCGCTTCCATCCTTCCAAAAAGTTCTCTTGCACCTCCTTCCAGGCACTCTTCACTATCCTCCATAGAAGCCATACTTATGATACAAATTCATAAACTATTCACATGTTTTAAACTAGTATAAGTGTAATGAAGAACAAGAACCACTTTGTGCCTGACTTCTTTAACATTTTTTCTTTTCTTTTTTTTTTTTTTTTTGAGAATGGTTCTCACTGCTGAGGTCTTAGCAGCTCATCCCTACCCATGCCTGTCTAGTATGAGAGGTTTTCATCCATTCGTGTGTGGGTAGGCATGTGGCTTGTCTCTAGTTTGGGCTACTGAGAGTCAGAGCCTTCATTGGTATTCAGACAGAAGTCTATGCTTGGACATATAGTTTTATTGCTTTTGGGTCAATACTTGGGGCTGGAGTGTGGTAGACATGTTTAATTGCATAAAGAGATGCCAAATCAGAAAACAAAACAAAAATGTTCAGCATCTTCTTAGAGTGTTAAGTGGTACTCTTTCCCTTGCTCTGTGAGGCACCCTCCATCACAATAGCACACATTGTTCAGTCTATAAAACTTTGGTTATTCTGGTTGTTAAAGAAACAACATCTAAGCATTCTATTCTTCTCTACCTAAAGGCACAGTAAGAAAAGGTTTGGAGACACATTGTGAAACCCAATGTGGATTAGACTCGGAGTGAGATCTTAGTTAAAACCCCAAGTTTTGCATTTAGTGGCAACATTGGATGAGCCACAGTCTCTAGATCTCCAGGTGCTACTGATGCTGGTGGTCTTCTGACTTTGCTTTGCTGAGTAGTGCTGGGGAATGACTTGCGTGTGTCCCTGATATTTCCACCCTGTGGAGTCCTGTTGGGACTGGTGATTGCTTTCCTCATTCTTTTGTCACTTTCAGTTGAGAGAAGTGATAACCTATGTCACGGACTCTAAATATGAGACCATCTTCAAGCTACTGCCAGGAGAAAGAAAACTTGGCTGACAGGTCAGACCCAGCCAGTTGGACATACTTGCCGACTCTGCGTGCTCCTGTCGAGGAAAACAACGTTTGGCCCATCAATGGGCATCCTATCGACTTGTCTGTGTGGTTCCTGGCAAGCGCCCATGGACAGAAATGGATCAGAGCTGGTCCCCACAATGCTGACACAGGAAGCCGCAAGAGCACCTCACTTGTTATCTATGTTCAGCTAAGGAAACCCAAGAGCCAGGGACTGCACCTGATTCTACACACCTGGAGGGAATATGTATGAAGACAAATGTGCAACTATCGTTTTGATGTGGGGAGATAATGCAGCCCGATTTCTGAGCTAAGATGAAGCATCCTTTCCTCCATATGGTACATGTAGGAGATAAGATAAGAGAAACGAGGGAACCTAGGATGTGACACTCTTTGTGAACACTCACAACTGACCACACATAAAGGCAAGGGTGTGTTCACATCATAGGCACAATCAGAATGCATTAAGATTCGTGTGCAGGTGTATTTTTCCCAGCATATCTGCTTTGCAGTCACATTGTGCCTCTTTGTATAAATACACAGACGCCTTTAGAAAGTTTGATAGTAAAGAGAGAGAGATAAAGAGAGAGAGAGTTGTTAGGGAGGCAGCCCAGGAGGATGAAAAATGCTGGGCTTCTTGACTGAGTTAACTCTTAAGTTAACTCTGCTCTGGCAGGGAGTGGTGTGGGAAGGGTATTCCACACACCTGGGGCTTTACTGCCTCAGTAAAACAAGTTAGAATACTTATTTCACAGGGTTGCAAGACAGGAATGAGCTATGAGTGGTAGTTAGTTACCACACTGTAGCTAGAGTTTTCCTGCCTTGCCCACAGACAGGACAAATCTTTGTCACCCGCCAGTCCCACAGCCGCTCAGACCCAACCAAGTAAACAGAGAGACTTATATTGTTTACAAACTGTATGGCCATGGCAGGCTTCTTGCTAACTGTTCTTATACCTTAAATTAATCCATTTCCATAAATCTATACCTTGCCACATGGCTCGTTGCTTACTGGCATCTTCACATGCTGCTTGTCATGGCGGTGGCGGCTGGCAGTGACTCCTTCCGCCTTCCTGTTCTTTCTTTTCTCCTCTCTGTTAGTCCTGCCTATACTTCCTGCCTAGCCACTGGCCAATCAGTGTTTTATTTATTGACAAATCAGAGCAACAGATTTGACATACAGACCATCCCACAGCACCACACAGCCCAAATATGACCAGAATCTGTCAACATACCCCTAGAAACATAATTCTAGTCTGAAGTCACCCAACCTGATTCTGAGACTATTTAGGTACTTGCAACAGGACCACTAGGGAGCAGTGCATTGGAAATGTCATCTATCCAACAACAGGTGCTAAGGAAAGGCTTTCGATCTGCTAGCAGCTCTTCTCTTTCTTGTTCTTTAGTTCTTTTTCTTTTCTCTCCCAGAGATAAGGTAGGAATGCGTATCCTGACCCAGGAAGGGGTATAAGTAAGGAAAAATGGAAAATGACCAGTCATTTTCAAGGTGAAAGGAGAGAGTTTTTGCTCAGGAAAAGCTGAGAAAGTGGCCCAGCTGGGCTGGTGGTCCAAGGATGGAAAGGAGTACACTGGGACAGAAGGTTGTCCTGAGCAGTGGGCAAATCACAACTGATAAGTTTTGGGTGGCTGGTAGTGGTGAGCAGATGTTGAGGAAGGGAAACACCATCAGAACAGATGTGAGAGTTGTCCACAAGCCTGTCACCTTCGTGAGGGCAGGATGCATAGTTGATTTGGCTTTGTGTTTTAGTACCTAGCAGAGTCAGCCAGATACGAATATGGTTGGGTGGGCTTGAGAAAACAGGGTGTCTTCTTTAGGGAGACAGAAAGTAACTGTATGGTGATGAGATTAGAGGATGGAGAGACTACAACTGTATAGGCCAAACAGGAGGATGTTTTTCTAGATGTCGCAACAGATGAATTCTGAATTAGGACAGCAGAATGGGCTTGAAGAGCCAAGCACACAGTCAGGAGGCGTGAAGGATGCATTGTAACAGAAACCAGAGGTCAACGGACCTGGGTCATGGGGAAAAAGGAGGATTGGAAGGTGACTATAGTTTGAAGTTGGGGATACCAAAGGACATATGGCAGAAGACTCTAATGGACCATTTTTTCTGGCTACTCTTTCCTTCTTCCATGGCCATGCCCCTTCTTCATGACTTCCTACATTGTCAGTATTGTAAGATTATCCTCCAAAATGAAGATTCTTCTTCAGGATACGAGGGACTTTACTGACATGGCGAAGATAAGAAACATGTGAGTGTTCACCTTGGCTATGCTACCTACATGCTTTCATACACAAGGAAAGTTCTTTAAAGTTCCCAGTCTTCATTTCTTCACTTTAAGAGTAAGAATAAACATGCTTTTACTACAGTGTTGTCCAGAAATGTTGATATAAGGCTCATAAAAAGTGTTCAATTAAATCATTCATTATTTTGTTCACTGTCACCATCATAGTTATTATTATTTTTATAACTCCCATTTAGCAAGCTCTGTTTGAGAACCATAAGATCTCCCCTGCTTCTGTTACACCTCCTGTCTATCAGAGTGTGATTTGTCACCTCAGGGATTTGAGATGGGCCTCATTCCTGAATCTTCTTCAGGGACTCTTAGTGTGTTGGTTCACAGACCATGCTTTAAGGAGTAACGATCTAGGCTCCTTATACAATTCTGGAGGAGAAAGACATGGAGATTATAATAAATTTTGATTTATTATTCATATTGATCAAGAATTTTTTTCTTCCTTTCTTTTTTAGAGAAGGGTTTCATTGTAAACACCCTACTTACCTGACCAGGCACTTAGTTCTTATGACTGGAGTCAATTGAATATTAGCTTGTATTTTGAAACTCTAAAATACTTGGACCCAAAGTAGGCATTAAAAAATAAACTGTTTATTCTATACATAGGGAGTGAAATCTTTACACATCCAAATGTAATAAATATATTTTTCAATGTCTGTTCCATAATTTATCACACAATTTCTTTCTCTGCTTCCTGTGGCTTATCAGGACAACACCGATTGGGTAGGATGAAGATACTGCCAGTGGTTTTTAATTTTAAGGTGAAATCATACATTTTCTAGATGGTTGATTTGATAGAAGACCAAAGCTCCAGTCCATAAATCTCTAAATGCTTGAGATTTGTGGTAATTCCATATTTAATCTATAGCTTATCAATGTATCATTGGGGCCTGAGGAATGATTGGGAAAATAGGTATGGGCGATAGTGGATAATAATTTGATTTCAAAACATATTTGCCAATGGAAGACCCTGAAATAGACAAAATATGTCAAGTGTTCATTTGCTTGCTTGTTTTTTATTGGTGATAATTTTTACCTAACTTTTATCGCATACCCTGGGCTTCCTGGTGGTAAACATTCATTCCTATATAATGTCATATTGTGAATGACAATAAATACAAAGAGAACTCTTCCTTTCATGTGCAAAACTTATCTGTTTAAGTTTTGAATTCAAGGTTTGAGACCCGCCTCAATTATTTATCTCCTTCGAGGGGAGGATTTGCCAAGGGCTGGGTATGAACATATACAGGTGCATTCAAGGCTGTGACTTCATTCTGTCCGTTGCTGTCCCATTAGTGCCAATAAACACATTAAGTCTTAGAACAAAGCCTTTCTGAATGTTTGCGATTTGATGTTTCCTCCTCACCAACAGGGTCACTTCTGAGCCATGGCATCTTTGCTTCTCATCTAGTCAGGGTGTCTGTTTGGACTGTTTACATCCTTCTTCTACCTGCACATCCCAGAACAACTCCAACATTCTGAAATCCAGGTGCCTGGATGTTATTGGTCCTATGTGAAATCTTCCCCTACTACCTACTTACTTTTCAAGGGGAGAAGACATTCCCTCCTTCTCTACTCTTGGGAAGCTATGATCAGTGGACCAGTGGGCGTGGCCTGCATAGAGCTCCTGTTTAGCTACCTTGCCTCATCTGAAAGAAAAGACTGTCTCTATTGTTTCCATCAGTGGTCACCATAAGCTTGCAAAAATTTAGGAAACAAAATCAACTCAGCAAGGAAGTGGGTGTGGTTGAGCCTCCTTCTGGGAGCCTGAGTTCAACCCATTGCACACTCTCATAGGCACTCAAGCATTTTTGCTTTTTTTTTTCTCATTAGTTCCTTGCCCCTTGCTATTCTCTTTGTTTTCTATAAGGGGGATTTTAGAAATTACATATTTGAAACGGCTTCTTTCCGAACCAAACACGTCCCCTTAAGTTTTAGATTCTCAGAAAGCAGTTTCCTCCCAGGCTCAGGGATCGCCTCTCCTTCTTTCCCTCTGGGAAACTAAAGAAACCTGAGCTCCTCTCCCTCATTTGGAATAAAAGCCAAGAAATAATGTGTCCTTAAACTATAATTTGCTTGCATTCAGCAGCTTCCCATCCAGGACCACAATAGTCCTCTATGTAAATCAGATTTATTTATTCATAGGCACTAGCGTTCCATTACTTTCATCAAAACCAGTCAAGCTGCATTCAGTGGCTTCTGCATTCTTATAAACTAACTGGAAAAGCAATTAACATTCGCTAGCACTTTAGACAGTGGGAGAGGGTGAGGGACCCCGCCACACTCTCCATAACACAACCTCTGTAGGCGGATGGCGGTGCGGAATGACTGTGCCTCTGTGTCGAGGGAGATAACAGAAGTGACACAGATTAAAACAAATTGTTGATCCAGACCGGGGAGAAGCTGGGGAAACAATGGAAGTAAAAGCATAAATGTCAATTTAGGATGATAAAGGATACAATCTAAATGTAATATGAGAGGCCCCCAGACAAAAGCAAGAAATAGAGATTGCACATTAGTGAGGTATCAAAGTACTGGAGCATTTTAATCCACGCGCCTGCACACGCCGCGTCATATGTTCCCAGCATCTGAAAATACAAGCAACACATTGTTGATTGCTCAGCAAACCCAATTATGAATTAACCCGCCACTGCAGAAATTCTCCAAAATTATGCTCATTTCAAGCTGCTCAGAAGAACATTTTGTTCCTGTGGTAACTTTACTCCCCATATTGCCTTCGTTTTTCTGGTCCTTTCTCTTCCGAGTGCCTAAAGGCTACCCAGAAAAAAAAAATTCTCCAAACTGCTTTGGTTGTCAGCTCAATGCTTATTGGTCTCTTTGATAGATTTTGAGTAAGGTCAGGCTGCAAGGTCACTGCCTGAGCTTCCAAACCACGCCACATGGCTTCTGCCACCTTCTCTGGCCGTGTGCTTGATAAGTCAAGATCTGAGAATTCATTCCTAATTGCTGCACCGTCAATTCTGCTCCTGACTTGATGGCGACAAAAATCAAACTGTGGCCTCGGCTGTGGCGCTGTCTAACATAAGAGCCGTCACTTGCTAATGCGGCAAGCAGAGCTTATGGGGAGGTGTGCAGGTGGTAACATGTCCCGCCGTCCTCTCAGACTGGGGCAGCATCTCATTCCTGATGGGCTTCAAGTGTCAGGCTGGTTATTAATTACCAGCACGGTCAGCGTGATGCAGTGGGTCCTGGGGAGCCAGCCACATTCATAAAGTGCTCTGTGATTGCTCAGCACACATCTCAGAGCCTCCTTCTAAGAAGCAGTGGTAATTGCTTTTATTCCCTTAGCATAACTGTGAGGCTTTCACAAAACAGAGAAATATAAATAAACCAATCTTTATCTCATAGATGTGATGCCAAAAATGCGTATAGAAACCCAAGTGCTGAAAGGCAGGCAATGTGTCATCCCGCTAGTGTTTAACCTTCTCTGAGCACCAAGTTTGCACTAAATAGCTCCACTACATGTTGTAGGTCACTAAACGCTGCTTGTCATTGTGGGTCTTTATTGGAAATAATAATCGTAAAACCAGTATCAGCAATAGTGCTAATAGAATAACAGTGAGGTGGTTATAAAACGATTTTCCACTTTCCAAGGATTCCCTTGGAGAGCCCATCCTGAACATGTAAAAAATGTAGGCCCTTGCCATGTAGCCCAGGTTAGCCTCAAATTCAAGATCCTCCCATCTAAGCTCATAGGGAGGTGTCACCATGCCTAACCTGAAGTACTTTTGATCCTTAATGTGAACTCAGTTTAGTCAGCACATATATCCAGTTGTGTTGCATGAAATACAAGGGCACATGCTAGGCAAACCAGAATGAGGTACTCAGCAGCAACGACTTCTTTTGTTGCTGGACACTTCAAATGGGCTCCAAACTTGTAGGGTAAAAACTATTGTCATTTAAATGCTTTCAGTGGATTTTGTCATTTTTACCCTTACTGCAAAAACCCCCATTTTATGGGAAAGGAACCGTAGACTCAGACAGGTAAGGTGTGATTTCCAAGGCTGCAACCAACCCTTTGTTCCTCACTGAGGTATCAGCTTGTATTAGTCTCCCTAGTCCCTTCCTTACCTGAGGTAGGGATTGGTAACTTATTATATAAAGTCCCTTGCCTAGGGACCACCTAAGAATTTCAATTCATAAATAAAGTAGGTGTTTCCGGTCTACACCTCACCGAGAGTGGAGTGATCTATCATTGATAGATGGAGAATTCCTGTGAAATCACTCCTTTCCTGTTCCTTGGCATCTGAGAGTTTTCTCTTGGGTTGGAAGTGGGATTTGCATCCGTGTTTGTACTTCTTAGGTAACTTATCTGGTGGGCAGATACCTTGCTTCACCTCAGGTTCCAAACTGGTGTAGAAGGGATAGAAGGGGATCTGGGGAAAGAGGCAAAGGAAACACCTACGCACGCACTCACTCACGCACGCACGCACGCACGCACGCACGCACGCACGCACGCTCCTTCCCCTCAGGAGTCACCATGCACAGCTGGTACTTGTAGCACCCTACACCAGCAGGTCCCTTTTCGCCTTGTCGCCTCTCATCCGGTATAAGAGTTACAAAGTTCCAAACATAGCCTTTGAGAAACCTACTACAGTTCCCGGTTTAAAAGATATCACCCAACTAGGAAAGATGGAAAATGCTGGAATCTGCTGCAGCGGTTTGCTGCTCAGTGGCTGGTGAACCCAGACTAGTGGGTTTGCTCACCCCGAGAAGGCGTGGAGCTGCCAAGTGAAGGGCAGTGGGCTACTGAGAATAAGTGAGGCCTCCCACAGACTTCCTTTTCTTTTTCCTTTTTTTCTCCTCTGGTTCGGGGCCTCCCTCCCTCTCAGGAAGAGCAGAGCTCTGCTCAGAGGCATCTCAGCCTTTCAAGGTGAACTCTAGTCCTGGAGACGTGCTCCTCAGCAAAGGCTGGGGAGAAGGGAGGGAGGGGGCCAGATCAAAGCCGCCTTTGAAGTGAGTATAATTTTTGGAATGTTGCTAAGAGTGTAACACACAGTTCAGCAGGAAATTGGCTCTGGAAACAGCTTTGTAGTCGCTCCCCAGGACTGCCGATTTCCCTGACCTGGTGGCAGAGGTGCAGAGCCGAGCAGTGGGGGAGAGGAAGATTGCTGACTCTCACCGATCTGATTTAAATTTTTCACCAGCCAAGTCTGTTGGCTCGGACTCGCTGAACAAAAACGTAGTACAATCACGTCCAAGACAAACCCTCGGAGAAACAGGCGTCTACCTGCTGAGTCTGAGCTGGTTCCAAGACCAGACAGAAAGGACACTAAGGATGCTTTGCTTCCTGTGGCAGATCCAATAAAGCCAGCTATGGAGTAACAAAAATAGGGACCGCTGACTGACAGTGACACAGGATGACTGACATATTGCTGCTGGATAACGGAAAACGTAGCAAGTGTCTGATATACATTGCCCACTTTCTACAGCCTAACCACAAACCTGCAAATTCAATGCTTTTAAAGACTCATTTTACAGATAAAAAACCCGAGACCCAGGAGCCAACTCCTTAAGTTCAGTTGGGCAAAAGGGCAACACAAAAACCCAAGAGTACATCTCTAAGAATATAAGCCCATCTTCCTTATTTATTTCCAGGTGACTTGCACTCGGGACAAGAACAGTCCATGGTAAGGTCCATTTGTAACAAGTAGTGCCCTCAAGATTTATTAAAAAATGCGATATTTTAGTGAGATGGAATCCAACTACGTATTCCCACAGGGAAAGAAGAACATCATCTTCCTTGTTTGTACACGGCTTCTTTCCTTCTACCAGGGAGGCGATGAAGGGTGAAGGTGTTTTGCTCTTTCAGACTGTGCCTTTAATTTCTGTTGTTGTTTCTTTTGTAAGGGGAAGGAGGCAGAAAGGGGATTAGATAGATAATTAGTGGATCGATACTGGGGAACAAAGGGTTTGGCTGGGAAAGTGAGACCTAGGCACACTTCAAATATCAGCAGAATAAGCGTCCAATGCCAGCTGAAGGGAGCTGGTGGTAAGTGGGGGTGGAGAAAAGAAACGCAATTCAATATGGAGTGAACACACCAAACAGGAGGGGAAAGACACTTCCAAGAACGGATTCAGACACCTTAAATGAAAGCTCAGTTGAGATGAAATTTGACCATATGTTGTCAAGGATTCAATTTCTTCCCTTTTCTACTGTCTCTCAAACTCCCTTCCCCACTGCTCTGAACTAAAACTCCACTAAACACTATGCCTAGATGTGTTACACTTCATGCATGATTTGGGGGCTTTAGGGCTGAGGCCAAACAGAACTTTCTCTCCGGCCCTTTCTCTCTCTGTGTTGTTATCATCTTACCCAACCAGGGGTGAGGGTGGTTTGAAGAGAGGTAAGTATGTGCAATGATGATACCCTAAAGATGCCCATGCCCTGACCCCTGGCACCTTTGACAATATGAAATTACATGACACTATGGATTGAATTGTATATTCTCCCCTAGCCCTAGAAATAACTTGATTCCCTAACTTCCAGTTACTCATAATGTGATCTTATTTGGAAATAATGTCATTATGGATATACGGGGTTAAGATGAGGTCATGCTAAAGCTGTGTGAGTCCTAATCCACTAGTACTGGTATCCCCGTAAGAGGACAATCTTGTAAAAACACAGAGTGACACAGGAGAATATTATGTGACTATGGAGGGGAACCTCTGACAGAGATCAGAGGAAGTCAGTTACAAGCCAAGAAATGCCGAGAATTGCTCATCAACCATCAGAAGCTGGGAACCTGTAGGTTTCAGAGGACCATGTAGGCACCTTGATAAGTCTGTATGGTTACAAACCATGCACTGCATGTTGGTTTGATGCTATGGAGCTCGAGGATTAATGTAAGTGGCCAGGCAGAATGAGGCTGAGGATGAAAGAAAGTTTGCTGATCAGTTGACTTGGAGATGAGGTTATTCTGCCTGTCTGGGTGGGTCCACTGTAATCAGAAAAATCCTTACACATGGCATGGCTGTAGGTGACAGAGAATGGGGAAGGCATGTGAAAGACTCAGCCTGACACTATAGACTTCAGATGACAGAGGTCATGAGCCAGGGAAGGCAGGTGACCTCTAGAAGCTGGAAAAAAAAAAAGGCAAGTAGATTTTCTATTTAGGAACTTCTTGGTTGAATACAACTCCATCCCAAGTTTGGCTAAAAGGAAGACATTTCTTACATTTGACTTTGAGCTGTGATGTGGACATTTGTGTGGCTATAAACAACTCACTTGGGGCAAGTGGATACAGGAGTCATTGGCTACAACTATAAGGAGACACCACCAAGAGAGAAGTAAGACCACAAAGTGGAGGAGGGAAGGGCAGAACCCAATCTTAGGTAAGCTTCGTTCTCTTTCCCTTTCCATCCTCCTAATCCTTCAACAGGAGGCACACAGACAATTGCTTCTTCTCTCCACACAACGGCCAGAACAGTCGCAGCAGCAGTTTGCAGCTGGCATTTATTGTCTGCTCACCAGACACAAGCACTGTCCTGAGCCCTTAACACTCATAATCTCTTTAAATCCTGGCAACAACCTTAGGCAACAGGCTCCACTTTTATCTCCATTTTACTGATGAAGAAAGAGAGGCAATACAAATCAAACAATTTGACCTAGGTTACACAGCTGGTCAATGGTGGAGCCCTGATTGCAATGGACAGGCATCTGGCTGGGTGAGAATCCCAGGCATTCTTGAAGGGGACGAGATAGCCAGATTGAATAGGCGAGGAGGGAGCAACTCCTCTCTTATTTTTGTCTATAGAAAACAAGAGAGAAAGAGAGAATTACAAGGTGCTGTCTGCCTCACTTTGAGACTTCTATTGTCTTTATTGCTACACCACACAGTAGTAGTAAATCAACGCTGAAGATATTCAAAATCCTGAAGATAGTCTCAATTCAAAGTTGGCAGGAAGGGAGTTGAGAAATGGTAACATGTGGCATTTCCCCCCAATTTCAAGTGTGGTGCCAACATCCTGTCGAGAAAAGGATAAAAAGAGCGTCTGCATAAATAAATATGCTTTGTAACACCACTTAAACTTATTCTCCTTGCCTGATATGAAAATATGATGCTTGATGGTAGGTAAAACTTGCTTTTTCCACTGTTTTACCAAAGTTTATAAAGCCCGCTGACCTTTGGCATGAAGCCAACACAGTAAAATTCCACCCAAGGAAGATGGAGTCATCTCAGTAGAATGTAGCCGGTGACTCCAGGTTATAGAAAAGAGACAGGGAGAGGAAGAGTTAAAGTTCATTTTTAGCTAGCCAGGCAGAAAGCCTGGTGAGTGGCTCCATAGTCCACAACACCATGATAATGCTCCTCATCTTGCCACTGCATGGTTTTCTTGGATGAATGGATGCTATGGAATAAGTACTTCCAGGTCTTCACACCCTTACTTCATGGGCACTTGAACCTTTCTTGCTGCTTGGCTGGTTTCCCTCCCCCGACACTGAAATACCTTCTTTGTTTTCTGCCTTTATCCAAGGTATAGGAATGGCTGGTCAAAAGGAATAACGATGAACAGAATGTGTATACTAGACTAAAAATGTAGCTCAGTTGGCAGAACACTTTTCTAACATACACAAGGGCCCTGGGTTCAATCTTCAGCATTGAATAAACTGGGCTTGGTGGTACACATCTCTAATCCCAGCCCTGAAGAGGTGGAGGCAGGAGCATCAGGAGTCCAAGGCTATATAGTTAGTTCAAGACCAGCCAGCATGAGATACAGGAGGCCCTGTCTCAAAACAACTGTTTCTACCAAATAAATTACCTCAATTATAAACTTGCTTTTGAAAGAATAGTTTATTGCATTTCTATATTCCAATCACAGCATCATGCAATTACCTTCTTCCTTAATATGTTCCCTTGTTTCACATTCTAATATCTGACTTACTAGTTTTTCTAATTTGTCCTATGCATACCTCTGAAATTAATTTACAAATATTTTGCACACCCACCAGACACTAGGATTTCAGAACACAGAAATAGAGCCCATTTTTTTTTTTTTTGCAAAGGAAAAAGGCAACATCATAGTTTACACACATATTGCCTCTTCCTACTCCCTTTGTGTTGATAGAACCAGACAGCATGTATTTATTGAGTACCTACTGTGTGCTAACAATGTATTCGTTGCTGGGTGTCAATGATGAACAAGAGGTGTGCTCCAAAGAACTGCCCCTAATTCTAAGTGTCCTTCAAGGAAGAAATGGATAAAGAAAACAGTGCACACTTCACACAATGGAATGCAACTTCACTCTGAGACAGAGGGCTGCCCTTTCACGGGGAACAACATAGCTGAAGGACACCAAGTTCCAGTTAGGACAAATAAATTCAAGCTATTTGCTGGGCAACATGTGATTGCGTTTAATAGCATGCCATTTTATACTTGAGAATGGCCAGGAATCGATTTTAGGTGTCTTTAGCGTGACAAATAAGCAGAGGAGGTAACATATATATTACTTAGCTTCATTTAGTCATTCAGAAACATCTACATATACCAAAATATGGTATGGTCTCTAAATCAATAGAACTTTATTTTTAAATTTAAATAAACAAGTAAATAAATGAATGATAGAGCCAGAGGCAGAACTCAGGGACAGAGTACATTCTTGTCCTACATAAGACTTTGGGCTCAACCTCTACTAGGAAAACCACCACCACCACCACCACACCACCACCACCACCACCACCACCACCACCACCACCAACAACAACAACAACAACAACAAAAATAAATACAATGAAAATGCTATTTAAAAAGAAAGAAAATGAACCATTCCTGGGGAATAAGCTACCATTTTCTAGTTGTACGTCTTGTGTAGTCTGGTCCCCCTTGGGGACAAAGACATTGCCTGACATACCAAAACATCATTCTCTGCATGAATGGCTGTTGGTGTGGCCTCTGGTGGCCACTCTTTCCACTGTGTCCCCAGCACTAACCAAGACTTCCTCAGCTATGGATCCCACCTCTGACCCAGGGTAAATACTCAGTATACATTTTTTTGTTATCACTTTCTCATATCACTACATACTCTATAGCATACACTGTTCTTTTTGTGAAATAACTGTTTTGTGGAAACAATTAGAACCATAAGCTGTCATGGTCCTCTCACCTACAACATAGCATGGTTGCCTTACCACAAAGGAAAATATAAAATCACTCTTAATTCTAGATATTGTTACAGTTGGAAACAAATTCAAATCTTCTAATAAGAAGTTTACATTTTGAGCTCTTAATAACAGGTTTTTGATGCACAAACATGATTTTTCCTAGGGTTTGTTTAACTAAAAAATATGTGCTCATAAATTGCACAGTCCTCAATTTAGCAGAAATCCAAAGAGAATCTGAGAGTAATGATAAGTTTCTGCTTTTATGTATTTAACTACACTGCCACAGATTTACTTATTTTAATGTAACTTAGGATGAATTATTCTTCCATAAATATAATTTCTTTAAGATTAAGAACATTTCCTTCTAGGGAAGGGCACTATTTACTATCAGTATTCAAGACAGCATTCAGAGCATTCTGCCCCCCAAAGAGTAGTTTAATAATAGAGAAATTGTATGATAAATGTTACATTTCCTTCTTTGAGGGGAGGTAGAGGAGTAGACCTGAGCTGAGCCCTGGTTAAGAATATCAGTGATGTCTTATGTGAATGCATCTATGCATTTGGATCCTGGCGGTACAAAGAAATTAAAAAAAAAAAAAAACCATTGGAAGTTTTATTTCTGATGAAATATGCTTTGCATGACCTTACTCTCTGTATTTGTAATGGTGGGAAAGAGAATATTAAGTACACACTTTGAAGAAGCAATTATAACAAGCTTTGGCATTTTCACTACCCCAGGGAATCACATCTATAATTTTATGTGGTTATTGCCCCGAATGGCAAGGGCAGTTCATCTTGATGCCAATTCTGATTGATTAGTAGTGGCTGCTTAGAGGACTGTTGAGAAGTATTGGCAGGCTGCATCTGTTCACAGTAGGAAAGAAGGTGGTGATCGATTAGTAATGCCTGTCTCAGGTTCATGCATGATAAGTAGTAGCGCATGTGCTTAGTATCTATCAAAATGAAGATAATTCCATAACTAGGAGAAAATATTTCACTGTGATGGCATTGCTGACAGATAAATTAAGCTATGCATGCAAATAGGCAGATCTTTACAAAAGTAAAATATATATATATAGTCTTGTGTAAGTCCTAAGAGATAAGTCATAGGTCAGTAATTGTATATTAATGAGGCCTTCCAAGTAAAAGTATTGACACAAAGTCCTAGATTTTGTACAAATGTGTTCACACTGGGAAGAAGTCTTACTTATAATTTAAAGCAAGGTATTAGCCAAAGGTAGTTTAATTAAGAAGGCTTGAGTTTTTCTTAGGGACATGATTCAAATTATCTATTCATTGCCCTACCTATGATGTACATGCTGCCCTAAGTTTATTTTTTTCTCTTCCAAATAAAATAATCCTTTCATAATTCCATGAAATCTGAGTGATTTGAATCTGTGAGTCAAATCACAATATTTCTCTTTGTGCTTTAAATTGAATATTAGATTTCTAATCTTGCAAATGCAGATTTCGTGGCTGACTCTTACAGGTTAATCCTGGAGGCTTTAAGATAACTTTTAACCTGTGTAGTGGCAGATACAAATGAATGATCACATAATTATCAATGAAGGACAGTTGTTGAGTTATGGTGTTGTTGATTTCTTTAAAGGCAAGTGTATGGTGACATTGCAACAGTATTTTTGATGGCCCCTCATTTCCTAAAGAAGGGGAATTGAATGAAAGTGGCTGCACAGGATAGCAGCACAGGAAAACAGACTTAATATTCTGAACACAAGGCAATAATCAAACCTTCGGTCCATTTTTCTGTCAAAAATCCCAATTGCAAACACCAACACAGAACAAAGCAGAAAATCTCTTTGTGGCATCCAAGATTTAAAACTTATGCTGAGAATTTCTAGTTTGATTTTTTTTTTTTTTTGTATTGCCTTAGAAAGGGATTGCTCAAGTTTGGAAGAAGAATAAAACTGGTTCAACATTTACTGAAAAAAATGTTAAAGAGGGAAAAGAAAAGGAAAATACAAAACTCAGCAGAAATGTCACACTAAGGAATCATAATAAGCATTAAACATTATTTAAGCCATGCATAACCACTAAAATATATGACCCCTTTCCATAAATCGAAAGGCAGTCTCGTCAGCAAATTATAGGCTTCAAGAGCTGAACTAAAGGAAGCTCCTGAGATACTCAGGCTTTGTAGACGTAAAGATTAGCTCAGATCTGTGCTAACTTCCTCCAATTAAGCAATATACTTTGCCTGGACAACCACAGAGGGTGAGTTTTCCTGTGTCTTTAGCAAAGGGGTCTTTGTTGAGAAGGTATATGTTGAGGACTGTTAGGAAATATTTGAGACAGAAAGAGCGAGGGAGGGAGAAGTTGGGAGGGAGAGATGGAGTGATGGTTCAGCAAGGCAAGACAAGTGTGTCCTTCAAGCATTTACAGCCACCGTGACTGCCAAGAGTCCCCAGACATCACTTTCAGCCTCATCTGCTGCTAACAGAATGTGTGGTTCTAACAAGACAGAGCCTAGAACAGAGTGATTCTGAGAATGAAGGATTGGCAGGAAGTCGTAAACGTACAATTGGAATGCTCCAGCCAAATGCTATCCTTAACTTAGACATGGAAGACAAGAGAGCAGGAGGACAAGCGGCTTGCCCTCTTGTGGCTATCATTCTCCAAGACTAAATGTCTCCCAGGACCTGAGAATGCTGATTTTCAAAGAGCTTCGGTGCCATTGGCTCTGTTGGATTTAAATAACCTTATAAAAACTATTTGTGGGGTTGGAAAGGTGGCTCGTCAGTGAAGAGTTACTGCTGCTTGTGTAGAGGACTCTACAACAAAGTTCAGTTCTGAGCACCCCTGTCAGGAGGCCCGCCCATGAGTACCTGTGACTCCAGCCCCAGAAGATCCAATGCCTTCTTCTTTGGCAGGCACCCGCACACAAGCATGCATACCACCCCCGCTCCCCAGTAATTAAAAGTAACAAGACCAAGTCTTTTTTAAAAAAAGTTTGTATGGCTATTGATGCAAAATTCGTGACACTTTTATGTCTGTGGCAGGCCTACAAGAAAGAAAGGGGGAGGGGCTGCTGTGGCTTTCCTTAAATATGCCGTGCAAATATTTTAAATACTTTCACATTTTAGGATGAACTAAATAATGGTATTCAAGCACAAACTTGAACAGAAACATGCTTTTTATTTGTTGTCTACTATCATTTATAGTACTTTTTACTATTATAGCTGGTATTATTAGTGATATCCTTTAAAGTGACAATGTTCAACTCTCTGTCTCTGCCTCTGTCTCTGTCTGACTGCTCTGTTTGTCTCTGTCTGTCTCTGTCTGCCTCTGTCTCTGTCTGTCTGCCTCTGCCTCTGTCTGTCTGTCTCTGTCTCTGTTTGACCTGCCTCTGTCTGTCTCTGTCTCTGTCTGTCTGTCTCTGTGTCCTTGTCGGTCTCTGTCTCTCTCTGATAGGGTCTATGTCCCATAAAAAAAAAAAACCTACTTCCCTCCTTCCCTTCCCTCCCCCCTCCCTCCCTCCCTCCCCCTCCGTCCCTCCCTTCCCCCTTCCCTCCTTTCCTTCTTGCCTGCCTTCCCCACCTCCTCCCTCCCCTTTCTTCCCACCTCCCTTCTTGTGGTGCTGACATGTTGAACCCAGGGCCTCACACTTGCTAGGCAAGCATGCCACTATTGAGCCGTGTCTCTAGCCTTGTGTTTTCCCAGTTCAGACACAAGGACACCGTGTGCTGTATTTCAGATTTTTGCTGGCTTAAGTTGACTTGTTCCCTCTTAAATTTGATCTGCTGTGCCACCTAGCATAGAAGATATTCTGAAATTTAAGGATTCTACGTCAACTTTCCCAAATCCCTGCCCTCCTCCAACTTTCTCTCTTTTTAGTTTTCTCTTTTCTCTGTCTTAGTCAAAGATTAGAATGCAGCCATTCAGCAGAGAGTCTAAGGGGGGAAAAGAAATGAACACACGAAACAAGAGGGACCCAATTCTTGTTGCACAGGCCCAAGGTACAGGGCTATACAGAAATCACAGCGAAAGGTGTTCCCTAGAGTTGCATACTGATGTGCAGAGACCACCCCTGCCCCCATATCAGATGGACCAAGTAGAGTCCAGAGGGGACTCCTAAGTCTCATTATAGACAGGCTGAGACCAGAGTGGGCAGAAGGTGAAGGGTATCACTCCCGAAAGCAGACCTTGGGGACTTTGTTCAAAGGAATATTGAGGGGTTGAATCATGGCCACTGAACTTGGGGTTGGTGGGTAGTTGAGCCTTTCTCAGAAAATCAGGGGCACACTTGGACAAACAGGTGCACAGGCTAATTGTGGGCCCCCCAGCAGGGTTTGCCAGTCACTGGAGAGTGGCTTGCACCTCAGGAGCTCTTTGAAATGTTGCCTGATTTGATTGCTTAGGACCGCCCACAAGAGGCTCTTAATTGCCTCCTAGAGCATTGGCTTTCTATGGAAATTACTTAAAACACAGCTTAAGTGTTAAAGCTGAACTGTGTAATGTGCAATTGAGGGTTTTTATTCTACTTTATTTATTTATTTATTTATTTTTTTTAAAATAACCTCACTCCTGGCTACCTCCTTGTAGGAAGCTCTGACAGGTTCAGTGGGAAATCTTGGGGCTGGCACACATTATAAGTTATCTCCTGCAGGGTTGGCAGGTGTGAGCTATGTCAAATAAATTTATTACAGTCTGTGCTAATAATGAAAATTATAGAAAAGCTAGATGAAAGTGCTCTACAGCCAGCTAATTTGAAGCTACCTTACTAGACAATAACAAGCCCCTAACAGTTTTTCCTTTTTTTAAAAAACACTAATTATGCTTAATGTTCCCTGTCGCATTAGCTTTCATGGTAATTATATTTCAAAACTTTTGCAATTAGGGTGCAGTTAATATTGTGGAATATTGCAATTATTTTTCATTGTGACACCTCTATTGAAAGCTGGTGGCATAATGATCACATTGTTCAACTAAATCAGAACTGTAGAAATATGGCAAATGAACCAATTACACATTATTATTTCTAATTACAGATAATGTCATTTTCTCCGCTTTTGTCCAAAAGAATTTCTCAAACACAGATATCCCAAATCCTCCTATTTGTAAAGGCTCCCTCGTTTTTTCTCATCTGCACGCTGGTATATTTTTATATTGGTGCCTTGAGTGCTAAATTTAAAAAGGTCTCCCCGGGATTTCTCGAGTTTTCTTCCTCCACACCCAATCCCCTCCTGGGGATTTTTAAAACCAGATGTTCTCATTGAAAAAAAATCCCCTTGTTGGCCCAACTTCTGACAGCGCAGCATCGCTGGCGAGCTGCTGCAAATTCGTTTTCTCACATTCGTGATGTTCGTTTTCACTCATTCAACAGGTCTACCTCTTGTCCAGGGAAGAGTCATTAATGGCAACTGTATGTCTCTCCACTACCTTCCAAATGACACCTGTTCCCCCTCCGCCCGCCCCATCCATCACAAAATGACGGTGTTGAAAGTTACATTTTCAGACTTCTTATGTATTTCCAACTATCAGGAAAGGAAACAGACATTGACAGAGGCCTTCTAAGAACCGTTAGGACGGCATTGGGGAGTTTATTCATTTTGTTCCTTAACCTGTCACTTTCTGTATGCAGCTACCCTATAAGGACCTTGATCATGATCTCACTCATGCACCGTCGTCTGTGGTTACAGATGACATGAAGGAACGCCCCTTTTTACTCCACACTCATGTCCTGGGAAATAAGTGCCAGTTTTAACAACTCACTTGACAGGTGGAGAATCGAAATCTGCACACACTTGCCTGAGACTTTCTATCTGGTTAGTGACTACCAGATGAAAAGAAGTCATCTGCCCCCCTTGTTCTTACAGTCAGGCTATCAAACTGCCCTACGTGGCCAGGGATCGAGGGAAATTCTTGGGGTGAGACATCTTTCACACTAGCACCAGGATAATTCTCAGAACACTGGGACAGTTGGTCATGTTACCAGTAACTTAATTTGTCTATGAACTGTGACACGTGCATGGGTATTTTGTTCACTGGATTCTCTTTCAGTACTAAGTAAGCTGTCTCAATAGAAGGCAGATGTGGTGGGGGAAGCAGTAATGGTCCCCCACTGACCTTATTCACTCATCAAAGCTAGTTCCCACTTAGCCCAGACTCTCCGTGCACACTGGGACTGGGTGCTGTTCCTGTGGCAGCTGTAGAAACATGCCTGTATCTAGCCTGTGGTAGGTGCTCAATACACATGTGTGAAATGATATTACTAATATTAATAGCTTGTATTTCTATAGCCCTTATTGAATTACTTTGCTGAGTAACTTAACTATGTTTTCTCAATTAATACACGTAGCAATTTACTAAAAAGAGCAAGGCTATTGTTTCTTGGGCCTTTATCCCTTCTGTGCCAGCAAGGAACCTGAGATACAGAAAGTCCACATCATTTTCAGGCAGAATTCAGTAAGCCACGTGGACACCCAGGTCTGATGACTCTATAGCCTTTGATGGCCCTTGGGAATGAAAGACCACAGTGGCTAGTCCAATTCCTTGGAGAAGTTGCCTTTCTGATCTATTTAGGGGACACGTATTTCCTATTTCCTGACTCGGAACATGAGTAGGCATATTTTCCTCAGTTCGTCCATATTCATGGGATGGCAGACAAGCTTCTTAGGTATGTAATGACACTTGGAATCTCTCTAGGAAAATCCAGAGTCTGAACTCGCTGTTTCTGTGCCCTACAGAAACGTCTGAGTACCCTGTCTTACGTGTCTCTCCCCTGGCAGGTTACATTCTAGTCACACACATTTTCTTCTGTAGTTCTTCAGCATGACCAAAAGCTTCCCTGTCACGCAGACATTTCCTTGCTGTTTCCTTCACAGCCCTCACGCCTGACTCCTACCCACCCCTACCCACCCCTACCCACCCCTACCCACCCTACCCACTCCTACCCACTCCTACCCACTCCTATGCACCCCTACAAAGATACCCACTCCTACCCATTGCTACCCACCTCTACCCACTCCTGACACTCCTAACCATTCCTACCCACTTGTACCCAGCTACCTATACCTTGTTACACGATGACCAAAAGTTTAGTTCTCGGAGTTAAGCTCCTCAGCACCACCTCCTCTAAAGCTTTCCTTTCTGTTCTGAGTTCATGTTCTCGGGTTACTCCATGGTACCTTCTATCTCATCACACGGTAGCTTTCTGTCGTAGCAACCACACTGCAAACCATCACGCGTTCATTGATCTCACAGTTTCAGTTCACTTTAGAATAGAAAGGGTACCAAAGACCACATCTATGCTGTTATTGTTAGTTCTAGAGGGCTGAAGAAAGTTCTGGTTTGGAGTAGTAGGCAATGGGAATTAAATGGGTATGTCAGCCAAATTCAAAACATGATCCCTCAACCCCCCTTTTAATATCAAAGCATCTTGTGTTTTAAACATACAGTTTTTGAGTACCTTTAAATTTTCTTTTGAATGTTGACAAGTTATATGTAGTTATGAATTGTTTGTAGTTATGAGTCACAAACTGATGCTAGGTACATGTTGTGGAATGATTCAATCAAGCCAATTAATGTTATTATCACAAGTGTGTATATTCATGGCAGATTTACTTAAAGTGCAAGGAAACATTGCGGAGGCTGCTATCGTTTGAACCACATTTCCCTTAGGCTGCCAAAGCTACTTCTCCCGGGAGTACAGAATAATATGTAAAAAATGCCAGATTTGTTTTCCTGTTCAGAACAAATACAGCCAACCTAAGCGCCCCACTCCTCTCCTACAGAGTGGTGAGTACAAAAGCTAACTGCCAAACACACGATCACTTCTCAGGCAGAGTCAGGGCTCTACAGTCCGAAAGCAGGTCCCCTTCTCAACATACAGAGAACTCTAAAACACTTAAGTGACATCGGGTCTCATTCTCAATGCGTTGGCTGCCATCACGCTTTATTTATATGACCCATTCCATTTTTTTCTGGGGAATTTTACAACCATCTTATCAGTTTTCCTCTGGAGGAGGTAACTTCATAGGAGGGATTAAGCCTCTTAAGCCAGGCAGCCCCAGGAAGTAGGTTATATTATCTGTGTCACAGAGGCGAAAGCTGGGACCAACGTGCCTAGAATGGCCTGCAAGCTGTATCTGGTGATGGAAAGGCCAGCTAATTAGTACGACACTGCAGCCTGCAGAACTGGGTCTGCAACACAGCTCTCTCTCCTCCAGGATGCAAACCAAGCCCAGACCAGGAGAAGACAGCTTCTAGACCCTTCTTGGTATTTCACCACGCTCTCTACACTTGGCTCTATTTAGATTTACTGAAGGCAATAGTCGGGCATCTTTACCATTCATCCTGGCTTCTCGGGAGAGGCGTAGACCTGCCACGCACCCAGAGACCCAGAACACGCTCCTAAAAATAGGCTGCTTGTTGGGATCATTTCTCCTTGGCCTGACTCAAGGCGGCCTGAAGAAATGGAAGGAGAGGCTCCAGACAGGCCTGTGAGGAATTGTAAGGGAGAATGAAAAGCCCTGCTCCTGAGGCAAAGCAAACAAGCAGTCCCTATCCTGTGGGTGCGTGCCATGCCGCTGCCATCTTCCAATGACAACATAGAATAGATCTCAAGTTAAACAAAAGATGAATTACTTACTTCTACACATTTCCTTAGGAGGAAATAACTGTAGCTATGCAAAGCGATTTCTGCATAGGAAGACCTTTCAGTGACTCATCCCCAGGGCCTCACACATCTGCCAGAGAAGTGCTTCACTACTCAGCTATGTGCATACACTTTTGTAGGTCTTTTTGTAGTGTGATATCCTACAAAGTGTGTGTGTGTGTGTGTGTGTGTGTGTAATACACACACACTTAACTTTAGGCTCTGAATCTCAAAGAATATACACACTGTATAACTTTCTGTGTCTGGCTTATTTCATTTAACAGGATTTCCAATCACATCAATTCCCTGTGAGTGCATCATTTTATTTTTATTTACAGCTACATAAAATTCCATTGTGTATATGTACCCCACTTTCTTTATCCATTTCTCTGTCAATGGACATCTAGGCTGGTTTCATTTCTTGACTATTGTATATCATTAAGTTACTACAACAACGATAACAACAACAACAACAAAACCTGACAAAGCAAGGCGTCTGACCATAAAAAGTGGTTGAGATACATTTGATATATCTCATGATGGGATAGCATTGATTTGGATAAAGAAAAGAATACTTAACAACATGCAATAGTATTGCAAATCCTGCCACTTGCCAAGTGAGTCTATACATATCATGTGTGCTGTAAAGCACATTTCCTCTCCAAAGAATGTCGTGAGATGGGTTCTATTTATCGCTCCCTCTTGTCTGATTCAAAAACAAACAAACAAAAACAAAAAACCAAAAAAAAAAACAACAAAAACAAAAACAAAACAGAGGTTTAGCCAGATTAAGCAGCTATCTGAAATCACACTCCTAGCAAGGTTTGAGCTTGAATTCTGACTCAAGCCGTCTTATTCCAGAGTCCAAACCTCTTCTCCTCCTTCTCAGGTTCCTTGCCTTCCTCCACCTCTTCTTCCTCCTCTTGTTTTGTGGTACCCAGGACATCATGCTTGCAAGGCAAACACTATGACTAAGGCCCCTACACCCAGCTCTCTTTACACCAAGACAAGTCCTAACTAACTGCTCAGGTTGGTCTTGACCTTGCTCTGTATCCCCAGCCAGGCTTCAACTTTTGATCCTTCTGCTTCAGCTACAAAAGCAGCAGGGAGTCCATGCTTATGTCACCAAGCCCAGCTCAGAGCCCCGACTTTTTGCCCATGGTGTCATTGTATCCTGGCCTTTGGTGCTGTATATTGCCTTATAACAGGATAGTCATCTTGGCAGTTGAAAATTGTAAAAAATGTAATTATATATAATTATATAGAGTATATTACATCATTACATATGATGAATAATAAAATTTCTTCCATCCTTACGTCAACAAATATTTATTGAGTGTCTGCTATGTGCCAGGACTAATTCTAGGTGTTAGAAATAATCAGTTGTGGACAATCATGCTAAGCTCTCTGCTCACACTGATTTCCCTCTTCAGTGTTTACAAAGGGAAGTATAGAGCTGGAATAAAAAAAATAAGCAGTAGTAATCATTGGGTGTTCAGTTTTGGGTAGTTTTCACTGTGTTCCTAAACCTCATCTGTACATTCAATTTGTTCTCTCAAGTTAGTAGTATGTAGAGGAAAAACATATCTAACTCAGGTCCTTAATGAGAAAGGGGAAGCAAAGGGTTAAAAGGCATTCACTTTTCAGAGCATCCTCTCAGATGGTTTTTACTCTGCTGCCTCCACTGCAGGGCTCCGGAGAGTATTTCCTGAGCTGCCAATCTCCATCAGAAGAGTCCCTGGGCTGTCACCACGGTCCTTCCCTCTCTGGCAAGGCTGGTCGCGCCATCCATCCCATCTCACCTTCCCCTCCCATCCTCTGGTCCCCGTGGCTTGAGCCTCTGTCAAGACAGAACCCGTGGGCCTCACTGCAGGCTTGACCTATGATAGACAGTCTTCCCCTGCCACAGCCATAACCAGGTAGTTATTAACCAACCCTGTGATTAACATGAAAATTAACAGTTTGGAAAACAGGGCCAATCCTCCAATCTTCCTACTTCAGACACTAATCTGCTCTGGCCTCCTCTACCCAGGCTCGCTTGTGATGTTTTTCTCACAGCCAAATTTCTTTTCCAAACACGGGAAATGATGTTTGAAAATCCTGCGCTCATAAATCATTACCCCAATTCCCAAATTTTACTTTGGATCATCAGAGCAGCCCAAATCTGAAAACAAATATAAATACAGAAAATTTCATGCCAAGGTTGGAGAAAAAAAAAATGTGCTCTTGCCTGCTGGGAACATCATTTTAACCTCTTAGTGCGGTGGTCAGTGTTTGCACCTTCGTGACACACAGATGTTAATTCCTTCCCCTACCCAAGCATCATGGATGCAAAGTGTTTGATACTTTTAAACATAGCCAGGGGAACTCCAGAGCAAGCCCACAGCTCGTGATCTAGCCTGCAAGGCTTCACAATGCACCCCAGTGAAGCTGCTGTCTCCCTGTGAGGTGCCCTTCACTCCTTGTAGCTTTACTGCTTAGTGGATTTGGGCAGGGTGAACGCCCCCCCCCCTCTCCGTGAAGAACAGCATGAACAGCTTGAGGGATGCGCATCTCAGGTGCCACATAAACTTTCTCTAGTATCTCCAGAATGAGCTTCATGCCCCTCTGCTCAATCAAGCTCCTCTGGGAGGTGGGCCAAAGGGAGGAGAAATGCTTTAACTGAGAACACCTTTGCACGAGAGGCTCAAAACACGACCTTTCAAATTAATTTAGCACACTCTTATTTCATTCTCTTTGTTCAAATGTCAACTTTTTTGTTGGGATGAGTGTAGTGTTTTGTCTCTATCCCTATAAGCACCTGCTCATCTGGCCAACAGTATTCTCTTGGCAAAAGTAATGTTTGCTGTGGACCAGAACTCTGGGGAGAACCACCTTCAAGAGGTCCTCATTCACCAGGCTGCAGACTTATAGCTCTTCCTGGTGTTCGCAGGCACAGGGTAAATCCCAACTTTTATTGGCTCATCTTGGTTTTTGGAGAGGGGGGTGGTCTCTGAGGAGCTACAGTGCCCGGATACATGAAGAAACCCACCATGTAACCTTATGGAAGATACTTAACGTATCTGTGTCTCAGTTTCATGTTCTGCAAAATGGGTTTAACTGGCATTTCAAGGGTTGATGATGAGCTCATGTAAACCTTTAGACCAAGATCCTGGCATACATGAGAACATGGGTGATGATTATTTCTGTAATCATGATGATTCACAAATTGTATTCATCTCTCCAATCCCTCACCCTCCTTGCCTTCTTACAATCTGAGACTGTTGGCAGCCCAGGGTCCTGCAGCACTCTTGAATCCTTCTTCCCTCAGCTTTGAGGATGCCACCTGAGTGTGATTTTCCTAAGCCTTGTTCCCTTGACTTTCTTTTTACTTATATTTTCTTCTTTTCAGAACATGTTGACCTTACTGAAGGCTCTGTCCTTAGACTTCTCTCAGCCAAGACACCCTTTCTCCAGGTTTCAAATGTGCATTCTCCCCCAGTTTCCCAGAATCCTCAGCATTCTCCACTGTCACTCTTTCTCCTTTTATCATCTATCCTCTTCACTTTCTTTCTCCTCGTCCCTCCTGTCTCTTCATCTTGAAGTCCAGTTTCCAGTTGCCTGCTATGCATCCCCATCTAACATACCCGTAGCTCAAAGAGGCAAATTTGGTTCCTTCCAGGTAAGAGGTGCTTTGGTCTCCCACACTCACCTGTCTCGCTTGCCATGAAAAAGGTTTCACTAATTTCCTAGCCTCACTCGAAACTTCGGAGTTGTCTTGATTCCTCCTTCTCATTTTTCCTCTTCACTTCTCCTCTGTGCAGGTTTTCTATCATCTTTCCCACAAAAGCCTCAAGTGTCCACTGCCCCAACCATTTGCTGGCAGGCAGGTCACATTCTCCTGACTTTGGGTCTTGCAATCATCATCAGACTCTCATCAGACTCTGCCAGCCTCTAATCTCCTTCTTCCCAGTTTGCTGTGTGTCTGCCTCCACATGAACTCTTCCACATTATGCTCCTCAGGGAGTAAGTATTTGGGGAGCTTTGAAACCCCCTGGCCCACGGATGCCATTAGCTCTCTCACATCAGAACCTCTAGGTTGTCACCCAGGCACTGTTTCACACCCCTGGAGGGAGTTCTCTGTACACCCTAGTCTGCTAACTAGAGTTCAAACGAATAGCTAAACATGTCTGAGCTACTAGGTCAACGGTCCTGACACTTCAGCATATCGTTAGTATCACCAGAGAGCTTGTTAAGGCAATATGCCAGGCCCCATTTTAACATTCCTGACAATGAGAATCTGCATTTTCAAACTGGATCTCAGAAGCGGATGCTGTTGCTGGTCTTTGTCAACCAAACTGAGAACTAAAACACTGGGTACTGAGTTATCCTCTTTAAGAGTAGAGGCTTGTAAAGGTGACTCTGTGGAGAT
The DNA here is from genome assembly GCF_004664715.2 of Peromyscus leucopus. Lineage (NCBI taxonomy): Eukaryota > Metazoa > Chordata > Mammalia > Rodentia > Cricetidae > Peromyscus > Peromyscus leucopus. The sequence continues at coordinate 10,848,239 of NC_051086.1, forward strand.
TCTTCATCAGGTCTGGGTCAACTAAACTACCCCAGACAATGCTCTGACAAAAGGCCTGTGGAGAAAGAGGCAGATTAACAGGGACTGGGGGCAAGTCATGTCTTTCGCCCGAGATCCTGTCCCTCCAGTGACTTTGCTCACTAGGAAAGGGCTGGACTTAGTGTACTAGCTGCCCATCTAACAATTGGGGTGGAGCCAAGTGCCAGGAGATGCAAAAGAATATATCAGTGAGAAAGCAATGTGTGGTCTGACTCACATTCTGATGAATTTCCCAGGTTCCTAATGGAATTCTCTATCCTGGCTGCCCATAATGTGTTTGTCTGTCTATCTATTTCTGTTTATCATCTCTCTGTCATCCATTGATTCTATCTATCTATCTATCTATCTATCTATCTATCTATCTATCTATTATCAATAAACTATCTATCTATCTTCTATCTGTCTATCTATCTATCTGTCTATCTATCTATCTATCTATCTATCTATCTATCTATCTATCTATCATCTATCTATCTATCATTAATCATCTATCTATCTATCTATCTATCTATCTATCTATCTATCTATCTATCTATCATCTATCTATCCATCAGTTCCTTGGGCTATCTATGAGTCTATGGGTCTATGTCTACATATCTATATGTCTTGATTTTACAACAAGGATGCTTAGATTAACATGAGGCAGCTTTCACAAATGCAGCAAAGAATGTAGGTGCCATCAAAACTATTGCCGGACTACCCTATTACTGGGAAGGATGTGGTTTCTTCTCTTTCATTTCATTTAGGTTTTACAGGTAATTGTGACCTGGCAGGCAGATAAATCTGTATTCAATGTCTCCTGACAGAAATCACTGTAAATAGCATTCCTACCTGAATTCTTCAGGGTTTATAGCAAGAAAGGAAGATGATGAATCTAATGTGGAACCGGGTTTGTAAATCTTTTTAAGACTTGATTTTCCCCTACTTTTCTAAGCATCTGTATTACAACCAGCCCTTTAGCTAATATTGTTTTTGTGCCGAAAAGCAAAGTTTACCAGGGCTGTCTTGACTCTGAGCACTTTATAATTACAGGAGAAGGACAAGTGCCTGAATTCTGAGCAGGAGAAAAAAGTACCAAGAGCTGTGTCGGTTCAGCTAATGGCACAAATGAGACTTCAGAGCTGAATGAAGGACTAGAAACAGGATGGATCCTCATTGCTTGCTAAATTGGGGGAAAAATCCTACAAAGCTAAACTAAACCAGCTCATCAGTCAGTCCTTACTCATATTCTAAAAGTGTGGATTAATCAGAGAGCCAGGGAAGAGAGCAGCAGGCCTCTGCCTCCCATTCTTTGAAGCATGATAGAATGATGAGCCTAACATTAGATGTTTTTCTGCCATCATAGACCAACCTAGCTAAGCTCATTTTGGGTGGTTATAAAGATTCATGCAGTAATTATTTAGAGCCCGGTACAGCCACCCTTTAATCAGGCCAGGGAAACGCACACAGTGGCTATTTTCTGGACATTTAGCAAGGAAGAAAATGTCGGTATGATTCTAGAGGACTTTCCTGGGTAAGAGTATCTGGAGTTCCCACTTCTGGCTTCTAGGTGAGGTGAGGAAGAGCATCCTTTTTAGTGCTGTCAGTAAAGGCAGCCAGAGGATAACACACACCTGTCCCACCTCCTGTCTGGGCTGGGTTAACAGATTTACCATAAACATAGTATCTATGATTCTCTTAGAAAGGAACCTCTTTTTGTTTTGTCTTGGGTTTCATTTTAGTCCCTGCACTTTAAAAAAAAAAAACAAAACTATTTTTTGTAAAAAAGTTTTTTTCAACTATGCATACACATACCCCTGTCAGGGGGTATGTGCATGTGAGTGCAGAAACCCACAGAAGCCAGAGGACAGTGTTGGATCACCTGCAGCTGGAGTTACAGATAGTTGGAAGCTCCTTGACATGGGTACTGGGAACTGAATTCTGGTCCCCACTCAGCTGCTGAGCCATCCTTGCAGCCCCTGCCCGCGCTTCTTAATGAGGGTATTTCTATTGTATTTTCTATGGTGAATGCTTTCTGTCTTTTTCTAGAGGCTAGGTTCAGAGTTTGCTTATCTTTTCATTTCTTCCATCAACCAACACATATTTATAGAATGAAGGTGAACTGAGTGAACACTCTATCACCTGTTGATCCAGGGTGTCATGGTTCATTTGTGACCATTTTAGCAAATTTTCTGACTTCCATATAATCCACAGTGGGCAGACAATGTCTTTTACCTCCGTACACCCACACACATCCCTTAGGTTTTTTTTTTTTTTTCTATTATTGTAACAAACACCAAAATTTAGATAACTTTGTAAAAGGGGGGAATTTTTATGTAGCACCCAGTTCTGGATAATGAAGAGACTTGTAGAGGTATCGGCTTGGCTGCGATGAGGGCCTTGTGGCACATGGTATCACAATAGCCAGTGTGTATGCGAGTGGAAGAGATTACATGGCAAAATACATTAACTGGACTAGAGCAATGGCTCAGTGGTTAATGTACTTGCTGCACAAACCAGAGGAACTGAGTTCAAATCCCCAGGTCCACATAAATGCTAAGTGAGTGTGGTGGCTCTCCTGCTGTTCTAGCACTTCAAGAGTGGAGACAGGGAATCCATGAAGCAAGCTGGCGTGCTAGACTAGCCAGATGGTTGAGCTCTGAGTTCACGTGAAAGACCCTGCATCAATGAATAAGGGAAGACTCTTGATATCAGCCTCAGATCTCCATACACACACATGTACATATGAACACATGAATGCACATGCGCATACACATACCTAAGATGAAAACAACAAATAAACAAAAGTCATAACGACATCAGCAAAAGACCTACATTAATTACTTCCAAATTATGACTCCACTGACCTGAGAACTCTCATCAGCCCCAGCCTCTTAAAGGTCTACCATCTCGACACTGCTACACCAAGGACAAAGCCTCCAATACATGAGTCTTAGGGGAGGGCAGACTACTTCAGAACAACATTGTATGACCTCAATATGGACATATTGCGCCATAGCCTTTCCTTCAGTGTTTCAAGCTTCCCCACCCCAGACTCTAGCTCTTTCTTCTCTCTACATCTTTTTACTTGCTGCTGACATTACCTGAACTCTCTTCCACCCCAGTTGATGGCTGGCCATGACCAAGGATACTAGCCTTCACAGTACTGGAAGGCTTTGTACAAACCCAGTGCTGGCCCAGGCATGGAGGACACCATGGGGTCATGCTATGTCTGCATCATGTCTGCATCTGTCAGGGCACACAACTTCCTGCACAGCAGGAGCCTGCTTGTGTTCGTTGTTCTTAAGGCCTTTCCCACCCATGCTGCCACCAACTTGACTGGAGTTTCTCTAAGGCCAAGTACCTGGTTTCATCATTTTTGTTTCACCATCGATTACATAACACTGCTGTATATTATATAACATCTGCAACAGCAGCTGTTCCACCAACATTTAAGGCCTAGGAATGAATTATTACTATCATTGAAGGCAGTCAGAACTACTCCCTGAGACGTCAGCTTCTCAAGCCTCTAATAACATTATTTGTATCAAACACTGAACAATAATAGCTGGGCTTTGGACCACTGGTTCTCAAACTGTGGGTCCGAGACCAGCAGGAGCAGATATCACTTGGGAACATTTTAGAAACACAAAGTTTCTGGGTGCCAACTTCGACTGTTGAATAAAATAAAATGCAGCAAGGGTTCCGAAATCTGTATTCCACAGGCTCTGTGGGTGCTTGCCAGGGAGAACCTCTGCTTGAAGTCATTAGAAGCAATATTTGGGCAAGAAGCACACGGCAGCGAGAAGACCCAGGCCAAGGGAATCCAGCAGTGACGGCTCACGTCCTGACGGCCATGCTTGATTGGCTGCGTATGTGGATTTGGTTAATGTAGCTAAACTCTGTGAGGATCGTTTCCTTCATTAATAAAAGGCAGAGGGAGCAGAACAAATGACAAACTTCAAATGACTCGTGTGCCTACGGTACAGTGCCGGTTCAGCAGATGGTAGGTCCTAATTTACTGTTCCCCCAAATGGATGCCATTTAAGATTAGCTCCAAAAACTGTCGAGGGAGGGGGAAGGAGAGAGGAGGAGGAGGCAGAGAAAAAAAGTGGAGGTGAAGGGGGAGGAGGAAGAGGAGGAGAGGAGGGGGAGAAGGGGGAGAGGGGACAAAAGAAGGGTTAAGATGTCAAAGAGAAGGGAGAGGAAGAGGAGGAAGGATCATGTTTCTTCAGGGGTCAAATACCTTTGAGATTCAAGGAATCAGTTCTTATGGAGTCTTATTTTCCATACCTAAATTAAGGCTCTGAGAGATGTTAGAAACCCCTACCCCAATGCAATTTTGTTTAATTCAATTTTTTTTGCCAAGTTTCTTTTTTCTCTCTTTCCTTCTCTCCTTCCCTCTCTACCAATCTTTCCCTCCTTGTTCCTCCATTCCCCCTCTGCTCCTTCCCTCCCTCATTTCAAGGGTAATCCTGGTAATCTAAGAAAAGAAAAATGGAAATTTCACATTAGTTTCCAGCCTTAGACCATTTCATTTTTTAACTAGTGTTTTGGGAAAATAATCTCAAGTCAACATATTGACTATTTGGGAAACACAGATAATGATTTGTCAATCTCCAAGCAGGTATTTATTAGTTATGTCCTCAGTGCTAGGCCCACGGTGAGTGCTGAGGATGCTGGCAGTTATGGTTGATATATTGTGTATCTTAATAAACTTATCTGAGGGTCAGAGAACAGAACGGCTACTAGATAGACATAGAGGCCAGAAAATGGTGGCACACACACCTTTAGTCCTATCACTTGAGAGGCAGAGTGTTGCCTTCAAGTCAAGATGTAGGACACTCAACTGCTTCTCCAGCACCGTGTCTGCCTGTATGCCACCATGTCACACCATGATGATAATGCACTAAACCTCTGAAAATGTAAGCCACCTCAATTAAATTATAAGAGTTGTTGTGGAGCTAAGGCTCTGATCTCCTGACTGGACAGCCCATTTCTCTAGCCCCTAGGCCCTGGGGGCATATTTCATGTCCCTCCCCACAGCCACTGCAGCCCTAGAGACTGGGCAGCAGCATCCTCTCCCCCCACTCCCTTGACAACCATCCCCCAAGATGACACCAATGACCACCAGAGTCGCAGGCCCCACCTTCACTGATTGGAAGAAGCGTGACCCAGAACTCTTCTTGTAGAGACTGGGTAGACAGCCATGTAAGAAGACATTCAACAATATAAAGAGCAATATGGCACCACCAGAACTTAGTGATCCTACAACAGCAAGACCTGAACACCCCAAAGCAGATGATCCAGAAGAAAATGACATTAAAAATAACTTTATGAAGATGATAGAGGCCCTTAAAGAGGAAATGAAAAATTCCTTTAAAGAAATGGAGGAAAAGAGTTGCTGTGGTCATGGTGTCTCTTCACAGCAATAGAAACCCCGACTAAGACAGTGGCAGTACTCCACATTATGCTGATATGCCAAACTACTCCATCATGATATTCAGGAAGTCAGTATGCACAGTAGGTGTGATGGTTTGAATAGGTATGGCCCCCATAGACTTATGTGTTTGAATGCTTGGCCGTAGGGAGTGGTGCTATTAGGAGTGTGGCCTTGTTGGAGTAGGTGGCCTTGTTGGAGGAGGTGAGTCACTAAGGGGTGGGCTTTGAGGTCTCAGAAGCTTAAACTAGGCCTAGTGGCTCAAAGACCCTTCCTGCTGTCTGGGGATCCAGATGTAGAACTCGGAGCAACTTCTCCAGCACCATGTCTGCCTGCATGCCACCATGCTTTCCACCATGATGATAATGGACAAAACCTCTGAAACTGTAAACCAGCCCCAATTAAATATTTTTCTTTATAAGAATTGCCATTGTCTTGATATCTTTTTACAGCAATAGAAACCCTAACTAAGAGAGCGGGGGCTCAGTCTTTAGTTGTACCGAAACACCACACTACTCTATTGACTGCATAAGTGCATGCTTTACCACACCCAACAGCATCCTGAGCCTGTCTGGATTCTGAGTTGTATATTCACATGAACTAGGTGAATAAAATTCAAAGCTGGCACCTGGCCTCCGTTCCCGCATCTTGGTTATTATGGTTCTTCCCATATGCGGATGACCATCCTACTATACTTTTAAAAGCTCAGGAAGTTGTTTCCTGCTTTATTTTGTGAACCAACACCCCTCCCCCCAACAGTATCTTGAAATGCATCCTGCAAAACAAAACAAAACAAAACAAAACCTAAAAAAAAATGTTTCCCGTGGCAAATGAGTTGAAAAATACTGGCAACGAAGCATATGCTGAGGTAATTTAAGAGTGGTGATAAAGCCAAAAGGAAAGATAAATAGCCCCCAGAAACGCACGACGTTAAAGAGACTGCTCCCTTTTAAAGTCTAATTGGACACAGCAGGGGTCTTGATCCGTGGGACTAGCTATTTACGAGTGGAATTTCCTACTATGGCGTAGAAAGTTAAAGTGTGAGCTTGGCGGCTTTGAAGTTGAGTATTTCGCATCCATCATCCAACCTGCAATTGGCGTGGACAATATCAGAAGGAGCAGAGCAATGAAAATACGTACGCATGCCCTGAACATAGAGTAGGCAAATGGTTCCTGTGTTTTGCCAACTTCTTATTTTGAGTGGCTGCCAAGTTGCTACCAGCCCACCCAGAAGTCCCCTTATGTTTATTATATGTGTGGGAGTGCTGAGGGACCTAACCTAACCCCACGTGTACCAGCAGCTGCTGCTGAACACAGAGGAGACCAGAAGAGAAGAAACCCAGCCCAGAGCTCAGTCTGCAGCTGTGTCAGGAGCTCTCCAGTGGAGCCTCAGAGTTACTGTCAGGATTAATGAGGGAATTTGAAGGAAGGTTCTGAGTTCTATGGGCAGAAGTGCTGATTCCTGTGTCCGTGTAGGGCATCATTACTATTAATAAGCAATAATGATAACTTGCTGTCTGCCTCTCACTGTGCAATGGAGAGGCATTTTTTCCCACACATTATCTTGAAGTATAATTATCCCTGTGTTATAAATGGTGAAACTAAAACACAGAGAAGTTAATTAAACAACTTGCCCAGGGTAACAATAGTCCAAATGGAGGAGAGAATATGGCATAGACTCGGCAGCTCTTAAGAGCTGGCAGTCGCTGCAGTGGTGGAGGCAGATATAAGTGTCAGCACTGACTTATTCCCAAGCACGCTGACACTGTATTTCTTTTATGTGCATATGTGTGTGTTTATGGGAGGGAAAAATGCATGTTTATGCATGTCTGTGCATGTATGGAGTATGGGTAAATGTATGTGTGTGTGTGTGTGTGTGTTGTGTGTGTGTGTGTGTTGTGTGTGTGTGTGCTTGTGTGAGCGCATGTGCACACCATGGAGGCCCAAGATTGATGCTGGGTGGCATTCAGGAATTCAGTGGTTCTCAACCTACGGGTCATGACTCCTTTGGGGTGGAATGACTCTTTCACAGCGGTCACATATCAGCTATCTGGCATATCAGATATGTACATTAAAATTCATCACAGTAGCAAAGTGCAGTTATGAAATAGCAACAAAAATAATTTTATGGTTGGGGTCACCACAACGTGAGAAACTGTATTAAAGGGTTGCAGCATTAGGAAGGTTGAAGATCATTGCATTAATCACTTTCCACCTTGTTTTTTGATGCAGTCTCTCTCACTGAAGCTGGAGCATACTCATTTGGTTAAATTAGCTGGCTAGCAAGTTCCAGGGATCCTCCTGCCTCTGCCTCCCAAGTGCTGGGATTATAAATGTGCACTACAGCATTTCAGGCTTTTTACTTGGTTCCGGGATCTAAATTCAGATCCTGATACTTTTACTGCAATCATTTTACTGAAAGTTCCACCCACCCTGGTCCCATATTCTCAGGCTCCTTTGCTATACTGGACCTCTAAAACAATAGTTTTGAAAGTGGACCCCCACCCCTAAGCAGTTGCCCGATGGGATGGTGATGTCACACTGCATCCTGTAAGTTTTTCCTTCTGTCTCTGCTTGTGTGTACATCTTGGAAACAAGAGTGCTCAACTTTGTTTATTCATTTTAGAAGGGAAAACAGCCCTTTGACTAGTGGCCTATCAGAAAAGAATGGTTGTATTGTAACATGGGAGCACTTTCTAGAAGATCAAGACAGTTTCAGTCAGACTGTCTAAACATGCAACTCCAGGCATGGATGCAACCAAGCATGAATCTCCAATATTCACAAAGAAAGGGATTTATCTTATGAGGTATGTGCTTTATTTCCTTCATTCTAAGACACGTATTTTCACATTTACTTTCCCTATAACTAAGGTTTAAGAATCATGTGCGTGTTTAATGAACCACTGCCTTTTTTTTTTTTACTGTGAAAGGTTATAATTAAATCTACAGTGTGCTTACTATCAGTGTCATTTTAAAACAAAATTATATCATATCTGTTGACTAACTTCTTTAAAAATATTTATTTTTATTTTGTATATATGAATGTTTTATATGAATGTATGTCTGTGCACTGTGTTTGTGCCTGGTGACCGCAGAGGCAAGAAGAGGGTAATGATTCTCCTGGAACTAGAATTAGGAATGGGTGTAAGCTACCTGCTATGTGGGTGCTGGGAACTGAACCCAGATTCTCTGCAAGAACAGCAGCTGCTGAGCCATCTCTCCAGCCCCTTATTTGTGGATTTCTATCCCAAGTTTCTATGCAAAGGTTCTGTGGCCTCTGACAATGAATTGCATGGGAAGTCTAGACAGAATTTACCCAGCATAGAAATTTCCACTTTGTGAATGTTGGAATTGTTTGCAAAGCAGGCTAGACGCCAGTCAAGCATTAGCAACCTTTGGGTTGTTCTGATTAAACAAATCTCATGTGGATCCTGTGCCTTTGTGATGGACTGGACAGGATAGGGTAGCAGAATCTCAGAGTCACAATTGTCCGAGGGAATGTCAGAAGGAGGCCAAGTTTAATGACAGAGCTTCAAACCAGGCAATGCCCATTGCCATGCCACACCCGACACACCACAGCTATTTGATCAAGGTCTGCAGTCAGGCCATGGTGTCTGAGTATCAAGTTCGGAGCTGGAGGTGATACACTTTTCCATGCTGTACTGCTCCTATACCCACAATAGTGGTACTAGCAAAAGCTTGGGTCCAATTCTACTTCCAAGTACCTTAGCCTCCATCTTCGCAGCTCTGCAGAAAACTGAGCTGTGTTATAAGGACACATGGTCCATACTCACTAAAACTTACCTAACCTTCCACTGACCCAGCTGCTGTCCCTCTGCTAGCTGTATACACTTGTCACTAAGTCCGCTGAGAAAAATCCTTTGACTCTTGGCAATTTTAGTTTCATTTGAAAGATTCGGTAAGCCCATCGTGGACAGTAGAGGATAGATAGAACCGACAGGCAGTTGGCAAAGCAACCAAGAGCTAAGGGGCAACCAAAGAAAACCAGCCATGAAGATGACAATGTGTTTGGGGCTAACATAAGCCCAAGTTGTAAAATTTACATCAACACAGTATGTGTGAAGATATCAAGTATTTAAATTGTGGGTATCAATCCATCAGTAACCAGTCTTCTTCATATAACACAAAGTGAGAAGCTGGGCGTGACGGTTGGCATCTGTAATCCTAGCACTCAGTAAGCTGAAGCAAGAGAATCATGAGCTGGATGCTAGCCTGGGCTATATAATGAGGCTCAAAACCAAACAACAACAAACCAGGAAATGAGTAACTAGATCATGATTTAATGCAATGTGAACAGGTAAAACCTACTAAACATTGACAACATGGGAGAGAAATCAGGGAAATGCGAGTATCTATGGAACATCACTTGATAATGGACCAGGCGAGACTTTTCAACCAAATAGGGCCTGATACTGAGTTTTTCAACCCTTGGATGAGTGACCTGATATGTGGGGATAATAGGGCCTCCAGACTTCTTTCCACATGGCTGTAGTGTATGAAAATGAAGTAACTAAATAATGCATAGGGTAGTGCTCTCTGGAGGTGAAAGTGTTACTGCAGTGTGGGGACTGTGATAAGCGATGATAGCAGAGGCATTGTCAGAACCATCATCACCATCCAGGCCCAAAGCTTAGGGAACTGGAATCACAACGTCACATGCCACAGCAGCTGGGTGAATTAGGCAGATGGAAAAATCCTCCCCATCAGAGATGGGCAGCTTCTTATCCATGACCATGATGGGATATAAGAGGTTGTTGCTAGCTGTAGGGTTACTTCAAAGGTGTGATCATTACAATTAGTAATGCTTATATGAAATCTTTTGCCTTTTCAATGTTACCACCTAAATGTATGTATGTATGCATGAAGGCATACATATATATATATATATGTATCTATGTAAGTATCTATCATCTAGGAATGTATGTATGCATCTATGTACCTGTGTATGTACATACATATGTATCTATCTGTCTATCTGTATATAATAACAGGGAAAATGTAACAAATATGCCGGCAAGCTCATTTGTTCAATTTTTTCAACACAACCTGTGTGTTGAATGGGAAGTGATACACACACACACACACACACACACACACACACACACACACACACGACAATGATAATTATTTATTTAATATCTTTACCATCACCATCATCACCAAACCAGAAAGGGGCTTGATTTTAGTTTTCTGTTTGGGGGAGAGAAATGCTTCTCTGTTTTGAAAGGTGAATCTCTGGGCACAGTGCTGTGAGCTTACAGCTCTAGCCATTTGGAAGGCAGAGGCAAGAGGATCTCTGGAGCCCAGGAGTTAAGAGACAATCCTGGGCAACTCAACAAGATCTCATTTCTTAGAAAGAAAGAATGAATGAATTAATGAATGAAAGAAAGAAAGAAAGAAAGAAAGAGAAAAAGAAAAATGGCAGTGTTGGCACCCCAGCATACCGATGGAAGCCAGGAGATTGTCTTATGCTTCATTCTCATTCTTTGCTTAGAATCATGACATTTCAAAGTTGGAAGGGATTTTTCTGAAACATCTGGCCCACATCCTCCCAATGCTATAAAACAAAAGCCGGAGTGCCCAAGAGGGGAAGGGTTAGACTCGCAATGCAGTGAGTTCTGGGTGAATGGAGGGCTCTGCAGAGTTCCCAGCTTCCACCATCTCCAGGGCTCTTTCTTCTCCTGGCGATTTTCTTTCTTTGTCTTACAGATTCTTTTTATCTTCAGAACCCTTTCAGCAATTTGAGATCAATAAAGAGAGGCAGAAAAGGCCACAGCTGCCTACTGTAATATGTCTTTTTTCCCCTCCCTGTGAATTATTTTCACAACAGATCTTGTCTCTTATATTCTAACTAGTTTTCAGGCCTCATGAGAAGGTGCAGAGGTTAGGAAAAGAAATAAAAACCTGGACATCCTAATATCTTAACTAGGCGGTATCCCATCCTATCAGTTCCCATCTAAGTAAAGTAAATTGCTTGACCTGGAGCAGGAAGACCACGAGAAGAACTTACAGAGAAATAGAGGGAATCGAAGCCGGGAAAGTTCAGTGATTATTGTAGGCAACAAAGTCGCCGATTGAAATGGATCAAAGATGGGGGCTACTGTAGAAAAAGTCACATGGAAAGCGACATCCTAAGCAGGCAGGACAAAGGGGAAGGTGTGTGGGTAATGGACAGACACCCCAGGGAGATGGAAAAGGTCACTGAGATGAAAATAACTTTGGGAATGGGAATGAGTGCTCCATTACCACAGACGGGAAGAAAACACCACGTCCAATCAGATGGAACAGATTGAAATGCGAGTCCAGTCAAGTGTGAATGCCACCAAATGCATCCTGGAACTACTGAGGGAGCTGGCATGAAGGGAGAGGAGTCCAGTCCCCTCGTCTCTCAGCCCACTATTGGACATCAGTACAGTTCAAGAGCAGGGACCTGCAAGGCTCTGCCGTCTACAAATGCATCTCCGTAGTTCCTAAGTGAGGCAGGTGGGAGATGCTCTTTTCTGTAGGGACATGACTGTTCTGCTGAAACCCAGAAGAGGAGCTCTACCATCAGGAGATTTGAAGTGAAGGGATACAACGTCTGCCTCCAGAGGGGAAGACAGAAGAAGAGAGAGACTGATCACTGCCTTTTATTGCTGGCTTCCCATGGTTGAGTGTTCACTGATAAGAATTGGTTTAACTCCAAGATGCTGCCTTGGAGACAATTACTGTTTTCTGCTAAAATACAACTCCAGCAGAAAACATTCATTTAAGTGATAACTGCCTAAATTCGTCAGTCTCAGGCATGTGTTTGCCACATCATCTTCTCATCTTTGGTGTTGCAAGCACCAGAAAGGAATAAATAATAAGGAACAGAAATCATAAAACAAAGTATTTGATGGAAAATGACAAAAGAGAGAGCTGGTATTGACCCTGGGGCTATCCAGGGAAGGCTGGTGCTGGAATTCTAAAGTACCACATAAAATAGCTTTTCTCTACTCTACTAGGTTATTCAGATTCTAGAGCTTAAATATTAACTACACTGCTTTCTTTTGCTTGCTTCTGGCTTTCTTTGTCATCCAAAGCAGGACCTTTTCATCATCCAGAAAAGCCTTCCTCATCCTCTCTCTCTCCTTCTGCAGACTAGGGAACAGCCAAGAGCCAGGGTCCACACCCACAGTTTTCTCCGACCATGCTTTGGAAGTTAAAACTACTTCTGCACACTCCTTTCTTCCTCTGACTTGATGCGTGACTTATTTGTTCGTTCACCTGGCTATTGAGTCGATGAAATGTGTCAGGCTCAGTGCTGGTTACACGCATAGAATACAATGGACCACTGGGGAGATACAGTTCTTGTCTTTAGAGGGCTGAAATCTAATAGGAAATACAGGGGAGCACAGTAAGGCCAGCTAGCAGACCGGGGATGAACACACTGCACAGGACTATACAGCTAAGTATCGAACTGAATACTGTTGTGGGTTGAACTGTGTCCTCCACTCCCCAAAATGTATGTACCTGTAAAGTGACCTTGTTAGTGATTTTCTTGTAGTTATAATTAGTTTGGATTTGCTTGTAGATATAATTCAATTGAATTCATTTTGGATTATCATGAATTACTCTTTTTTTTTTTTTCCAGTGACTGGTATTCTTGTGAGGATAAAGAGATTCTGAGCCCCATAGACTTTCATGGGAGAAAGGGGACCATTCATGTGAAGATGGAGGGCTATTTTTTCTCATAAAAAGAGATGGCGAGTACACCCACAACCACAGATCTAACCTCACAACAACTTGCAGTCCACAGGCCATTGTGAGGACGTACCCCACGTTTGTTGGCCTCATTTTGATGCTGTCCTTTTAAAGCTTTCTCAACAAGGATGTTACACTTATTTCAACCCATGGAAGGTACTAAGTGATACAAACAGTCTGAAGAAGTGACCCCTGTCTTTAAGTGGTGACAATTTAATGTTGACACAAGTGACTCATACGCATGAAACACCAAGAGAATATTACAAATTAGAATGTAATGAGGTGCTAAATTGAATGAGACAGACTCCACGACTGTTTCACCCCTCTGAAAAGGGGATGCTCTTGCTGGGCAGACATGGCTAGGGAAGCTTCACGCTTAGATGGAACTCAGTTAGTAACTGAACCCAATGGCAGCCAGGGAGTTGTCTCTGTTCTCAGGCCTGGGGTTTGGGATGGACTGGGGTGGAGAATTAACATCCCAGCATCTTCACAGGGTTTCCAGTCCATAGTAGTAGATACCACATTCCAGGCAAGTGCCACAGCATCCAATCATGCAAGTTTAAAGTGCCTAGTGTCAATTCAAACAAGCCGTTCCTAATCAGTACATATGTACTGAAATGAAATAGATTAGAGATGGTAAATGGTTCCAAATTTTGGGGTTTGAACATCGTATTGAGTATTTTTCATGCCCCATCTCTGTGCTTTCCTTTAAAATGTTTTCTTTCCATCAAAACAAGAAAAAAAAAATGTGCAGCTTGAGGAATCATGCAGTTCTACGATATTTGGCTCAAAAATAACAAGCTTTTTCCACCATCACTGCTTTCTTCCATCTCAGCAGCAACTGCATTTACCTTTTTTTAGCTGATTATTTTGGTACTTATCTCTAGTTCTATAAATAACATGCGCTGCTGTTATTTCTTGTGTTTTCATTTTTTAAAAAATCCACCACTTAGTAACTCCTCTCCACAGAAGGTGCAAGGCTGGGCTTTTTTTTTCTCTTCCTGCCCTCTCCACTCATACCTCCTTCCCTTCCCCTGTGTTTCTCTGAGTCCATGCTTACATCATGTGTCCACATTGGCAGCATCAGGCTTGGATATGATACTCAGGCATAAGCCACGTAGGGAATGATGACAAGTTATTTAATTTTGAACATATGATTTGCATGTAACTTTTTTTTTTTAAAGCAGGGTGTGTATGTGTGTGTGTTGCATGCATGTGTGTGCTGGTGTACTCACCTAGTATACCTGTGTGGAGTAAGAGGAGGATATTTGTTATCCCATTTGAGACAGGATCTCTCACTGAATCTATAGTTTGTGTCTTGTTTGTTTTTGTAGGGTGGCTGACCAGCAAACCCTGGTCATCCTCCTGACTCTAAACCCCAGTCTGGGGTTACTAGGCTATATGGCCATGCTTGGATGATGATGATTATGGTGATTATTATTTTAAGTGCTGGGATGTAAAGTCAAGTTGCAATACTTAGTCAGTAAATGCTCTTATCCTTGGAGCCAACACCTCTAGAATCATCTCTACAACCTGTTACTTAAATTTCCATATGCTAATTACCCTGGAGACTGATCTCTTTGGATCAGTTTCATGGCTTCCTTAATAACAATGCACACACCCTTACGCAAGTCATAGATTGTCTCTGAGCCACAGGTTTGCCATCTGTAAAGCAGGGATTGTAATCCAAATGTACAGTATAATGGCATCAGTGTGCCCAAGCAAATCACTACCAGGAGGGAGCACATGCAGCCAAGCAAAATTCAGTCACATATTCTAGTGAGGGAGAGACACACAGTGGGGAGATTGGTGTTTGAATCAAAGTGTGAGGAAGGGCTTATGTGAGGTGATTTCCGGGATCAGAGGAGCCGGTACACTCCTGTATTTATGGTGTCGGTGAGTGGAGACCTTTAAGATGTGGGGACCTTTAAGATGTGAGGCCTAGTGGGAGGTCTAAAGATTGGCTCCTCCCCTGTGCTTTGCAACTCTCACAAGCTCCAGCTACTGTAGTGACATCTGCCATTGAGGTGATACAGCAAGGGGCCCTGCCGGAGCGGATGCTATGATTATGGACTTCCGAAGTGGTGAGCTGCATGCACCTGTTTTCTGTACAAACAAGCTTCATGTATTTTGATGTGGCAACAAAACCAGGCCAATAGAGACTGTTGATACTCACTCGCTTGTATATGGATGCTGTCATGAAGCATTCTTACTTTCATTTTATCACCTTATCTAGCTTTGCCAGTCACAGAGGGGCCTTGAGCAGTGTTGGTGTTCAGCACTCAACAAACTAACTGTGTTCAACAAACAAACAACTCACCTTGACCTAACAGTGAATGCAGGCCAGTTCCCAACACCATCTAAGTCCCCTGACTAGTGACAGGCTGGTCCCCAGGACTCCTTTTGTCTTTCTCCAAGGTACAGATTGTGGAGTCACCATTTGAAAAGACCTTAGAACAATGGTCCCCTAGAATTAGCCCTTCCAAGTGTTTGTTGTACGACACCAGATGCATGGCAATAAAGAAACACTAAGTTGGGCTACAGCAAAATTAAAACCTTTGGCACTTCAAAGAACATCATCCACAAAATGAAAAGACAACCCAGGGAATGGGTGACAAGGCTTGCAACTTGGTTATGTGAAAAGCATCTGAGATCCAGAATACGAAAGTCAATAACAACAAAATCAAACAGTCCAATTAAAAATTGAGCAAGTGTCTTAAGTGAACATTTGCATATTTTCACATTTATTTATTTACCGTGTGTGTGTGTGTGTGTGTGTGTGTGTGTGTGTGTGTGTGTGTGTGTGTGTAGCCATGCATGCCAAAGCACACGAGTGGAGGTCAGTGAATAACATACAGGAGCCAGTTCTCTCCCTCCACCCTGTGGGTCCCTGCGATCAAAGTCAGGTCACTAGGCTTTACCACAAGTGCCTATACCTGCTGAGCCATCTTCATGGCCCTTTAATAAATATTTCACCAAAGAAGACATACTAATGTCAAAAAAGTCCAGGAAAGACAGTCCCACATCACTAGTCACTGGGGACTGCAACCACAGTTATAGTAGATGCCATTTCACACCAACGAAGATGGCTACTACTGAGGAAAAAAAAAATCCAGAAACAAGTGTTTGGGATAGTAGAAAAACTAAAATCTTTTTGGGTTCCTGTAGGACAAAAAATGATGTGGCCACTGTGAAAACAGTATGGTAGCTTATCAATAATTTTAAACACATCACTACTATGTGAGTCCGTGATTCTACCAGTGAGAACCATCCCCAAATCAAAGTTCAAACAGGTCTAACAGCTGTGCTCTCTGCAAAACTAAAAGGTGGCCCAATCTGAGTGTCCATTGATGGACACGTGACTAACAGAGTGTGGCACATAGAGTATCCACAATAGAAATTAATCATCTTAAAAGAAAGGGAATTCTGTCCCCTGCTACAACAAGGATGGAACCTGAAGGCATTACATTAAGTGAACTATCAGTCACCCATGAAAGAACAAACATAGCAAAATCCTATTTATATGAGGCCCCAGAGTGGCCAAACTCAGAAAAAGAAATATAATGATGGCTGCCAGGAGCTAAGGGAGGTTAATGGGTGTCAAACTCTATTTTCAATCTTTTATGTCAATTTAAATCCATGGCAACTGCTTTCAGATCCTGATAGAATCCCCAATATACCCTGAACTCCAAATCCATTTCACAAGAAACGCATACACATCTGTTGGGGTGGATGAAACTATCCTGGAGATAGAAGATTACACACAGTGTGAGCACAGAACTGTGTGCAAAGTATGGAAAAAATGACAGCATTAATGATAGGTGTATTTTACCATGGTCGAGAAATGTGTGTTGGAATTCATATTGGCTGTGTTTGCTGGTACCAGACCTACACAAGATCAATCCAGCCAAAGCTCCAGCATGGATTGGGGAGGAGCTCCTGAAGTCCCACCTTAGTTAAGGAGCTGAGCTACTGGCAATTGAGGGCTACTGAGGGAAGGGGAGTCAGTTTTCATTAGGAATGCCCAGTGGGGGCCCCTACACCCACATACATACTGGCGGCACTAAATGGACTCAGCAGGTTTAGAACAGAGTAAATGAAATTAGAAGAGGAAAACGGTAGTGGAGATGATTGGGTCAAAACATGTTATATGCATCTTCAAAAATCTCAATACTTTCAAACAGTAAATTGTAGAAAGTGTTTGTTTGTTTGGAGTATAGCTCAAGAGCCAAAAAACTGCACAAGATCCTGAGTCGATCTTCACTACTACAAAGAAATATTTGTTAAACTAAAAATAAAATTCCCACATTATATATTATATACGGGAGGCACGTTTTTGTATTCAATACTTATGTACAATTATTGAGTGCCAACTGAACTTGAAAAACAGTTTGAAACATAGATAATATCAAATCCAATCTCTGCTTCAGTTCAATTTTCAAAACCTCTTTTCAAGATATTTAGGTTCATGAGGATATCATTTAATGATTCATGTCAGCTTCAGGGGCTGTAGACAATGCTGTTTTACCGATTACAAAAAAAAAAAAAAAAAAAATAAGGTATATACTGCTCCATTTTATGGTGCCAAAGAGTATCTGAACAACAGTTTGAATTCAAGCAGTGGAGTTCAGAGCCCACACTTTAAAAGTTGTACACATCCTTCAATCTTGTTTAGCAGATGGGATTGTGGAACTCCCATTGGAAAGTATACATGTGCTGTGACTTAAGAAAATTAGAGACATTTTCAACAAAAGATTAAGTTGTGTTGTAAAATGACTATTAACCATTGTACAGGAAGTTGCCCGATGAATTAAATGTGGAATGTTAAAGGGAATTCGGGAAGGTTTGACATTCCATTTAAAAGGGTTAGGGCAGGAAACTGTTAATGCACTGCATGCAGTTAGCAGTCTCTGCTTTGCTGGGACATCGGTTCTTATGTACCCAGAAGCTGGGGACAGAGATGGAGAGGCAGAAGATACACAGTGCTGATCGACCCTGGGATTTGTGTCAATATCCAGATTATTTGCCGAGGAGAAGTAGTTCTCTGCTGCCTGTCACTTTCCCACTGTGCATCTCCAAAGGAATTACCTGTCCATCTTCATTGTGTGCTCCTGGGCACTGTGGTGCAAAAGCATGGTTCCCAACCCTAGCAGGATGGAAACCGGTGGACTGACAAACTATGCATGCATGTGTATTTATATGCATTTTACAAGGATGAAGAATGAAAGGAAGAGAAAATCTGATCTCCACAACATTGTTGGGCAAGTTGGCAGTGTCTTGGACCTGAGGGGTATATCCATTGCCAAATCTTGGCATGGGAGACTTTGTTCTGGAAGTGGGGTAGGAGTCTTTAGAACCTGGTTTATGCTGGTAGAACTATGTTTTTTTTTCCCTCTTGTTGAGGTTATTGCCACCATTATCAGCTCTGTGTTATAAGACTTCAATACTTCTCAATGTATACAGGTAAAATACAACGATTCGCTCTATACAACTTTGTATATCTCAGTTTTGGCATTGGTGAAGCCCACCCTACTAAGAGAGGGAGAAGAAAAGGGAGAAGGAGGAGAGGGAGGGCTGGGAAGGGAGGGAGAGAGAGGAGAAGAGGGGGAAGGGGAAGAGAGGAAGAGAATGAGGGAGGGAAGGAAGGAGGGAGGGAGGGAAGGAGAGAGAGAGAGGAGGAGGGAGGAGGAGAGAGAGAGAGAGAGAGAGAGAGAGAGAGAGAGAGAGAGAGAGAGAGCTTGGAAAGGCTAGTCCAGGTATCTCAGGGGTGATGGGAAGAACTGGAGCCCAGTGACTCAGGTGGGAAAATTCAAGTTGAGAAAGTGAGAGATACTTAACTCTAAGAAAAGTCAAAGAGTGTTGAACCCAAAGCTAGCACACACACCCGCCCCATTCAAGGCTAGCCTCCTAGGACTGCCTTCCTCACTGCAACCCACCCAGGCCTCCCAGGCTCTTGTTTTGCTAGTGTAAATGTGCATAAAAATGCAACACAACTTTATCATTTACAGATGATCTATTATTATTTAAAGACACTTAACAACCAAAAAAGGAAAATTTAATATGTCTTATGTATATGTAAGTGCATGTATATACAACATACAACATATAACAAATATATAATATATAAGAATATATCCTATGGTGTCTTCTTTCCATAAAGTTCTCCACCATATACAACAAAAAGTAGTAAATATATCAAAGCAATGGGGTTATCAATGGCATTCATCCTCTCAATAAATGTTTATCAGTCATCAATTATGAATCTGCTGTCAGAGCACAGTGGAGGAGCTAAAGAATGCAATGAAGCCAAGAGAAGGAAAAGAAGGCAAGAGAGAGGTGGGATAAACAATCTCATCATCACATACAGTGACTTTGGGAAAGGGAGGGGAGGGGAGAAAAGAAAAGTGGGAGAGGAAAAGAAGGAGGAGGGAAGAAAACAGAGTGCCACCATTAAAATACATAACAATTACTCCAAACTTCTCTGTAAATCCTAAATGAAATTCAACTTCCATGGGCCAAAAAGCAAGAAAATTCATAGTACTTTAAATGAGACTTTCCCTTTCCAAACTAAATTTACAAGGAGAAGATATTTCATTCATCATTGTTTTAAAGGTTTGTTGTATGTGTATGAGTGTTTTGCCTGTATGTATATATACTTGTTCTTTGTGAGTTCCTGGTGCCTCTCAGGTCAGAAGAGGACATCACTTGAGTGTGTAGCCTTCTCACACATCCCCATCTCTCCCACAAATGAGATGGTCCTGGTAGGGTGCCTTCCTTGTCATGAATGGATAGCATCATCAAGTTGATCATCAGGACAAACTTGTATACTGGCCATCTCTTTTCAAGGCTTTGGACTATGCTGTAACTGCAAAGTCTGCTATTTCCCATATCAACATCAAAAGAGCAATGGGACTGCATGTCTGTCCCCCATGAGATCTGCAGTTCACAAGGTCTGTGGGAAGAATGAAGAGTTGTCATGGATCAAGCCAAGTTCTGCCATTGGAATGTGCCATCTTTGAACACCTCTAACAATACTCCTAAACTGAAAATGCTATAGAGCTTACCTAGAGGGAGTTTATGTCAAGTCTGGGGGAGGAAATTGCATATGTTTTGCAGGTACTGCTGAGACTCATCCAGCCATCTGTGACGTATACATGATCTTCTCTAAGGAAAATCTCTCTGGCTTCATAGTGAGAACTGCAGTGTTTCCTTAATCGGTTGCTTTGTTTGTCTCTCTTGTTTATTATGCACCTTGTAATCTATGTTTCTCTTTTTGCCTTGGCTACCAGGAAGCTTAGTCTTGTTTCCTATCTGTATTAAATAAAAGAATACAGATTTATACGTATGAACAAACATAATGCTTTCCTTCCAAGACTTTCCTGTACATTCTTGTGCTATCTAATTATAGTTTTAGAGGTTTTTTATAAATAACTGTTTTGAGGGAGGTTCAAGAGAAAGAAAGAAAATCAGGAAAGGAGAAAGTATAGGAGGAGAGAGACAGACAGACAGACATACACACACATACACACACACACACACACACACACACACACACAGAGAGAGAGAGAGAGAGAGAGAGAGAGAGAGAGAGAGAGAGAGAGAGAGAAGAAAGAGCATTCTTTTTTTTTTTCTCTTTGATGCCATATAAATAAGACAGTCATTAAGATGGCTAGGTAAAAGCTTGGTAGAAGCAAATGTTTTAGAAGCTGGTTATATCAGTTCTGGAAACATCTCTCCAACTATACCTGTATCTCTGCTTGATTGGCATAGATGGAGGGTTAGAGCAACCTGGCTGCAAAGGTGCTGAGAGTTTAGTATCATGCACTAAAGAATGCACTATAGTCATAGAAAATAATGACAGTCGACTCATAAAGATGAAACTCGCTCATTGTTTGAGGAGGTTTTTGTGTTGGGGAAAAAGATTTTAGTGCCTGTATTTTATATCCAGTTTGTCTCTTCAAAACAGAGGTGTGTTGGGCAAGAAACGTGTGCTGTGACTTACCTAATGACAGGCTTTGACAGCATCAAATCAGTGACACACTAAGAGAGGGCAAGAAATAATGTTTTCCTGTTGTAGATGGGCTGAATATATTGGAAGCTATTTTAACTAAGGGGGAAAAAACCCAACAAAGTCTGAACTGCTACATGATCTTAAGATTCTAGTGTCATTGCCAAGGGACCAACTTAAAAATATTCTGTGTAATTATCCAGCTAAACTTAACACACCCAAACACAGGGGCCCTGTGCCGGTGCTGTGACAACCCCTGACAAATTCAGCCCCTTTCATCAAACTCAATTGAAAACACTCCAGCACCACGCTGCACTCTACATCTTTGGTGTCAAACTCCATTTTCAATCCTTTATGTCAAATTTAAATTCATGGCAACTGCATTCAGATCTTGATAGAAACCCCAATTTGCCCTGGACCCCTAATCCATTCCACCAGAGATATATACACATGCAAGTGTGCACACACATGCTCCAGCTGGGCAAGCTCTCATTTTAGCCAAGCAGGGGTGAAGGAAACCTGAGTCACTACCTGATTGCTTTAGCTTTAGCGCATCCTCCAGTAAGAGCCTGTTGAGAACAAGGCTACTATTCAATCAGGTGTCCCTCCCACTGCTGGAGAAAGCATATGAACATGGACTCTTGTTTGGTATGAAAATGGACCTTCACATTTGTGTGGCATTTTCTACTCTTGGTGAAGCTAAAATCGCTATCAGTTTTTTTTTAAATGAGCTGAACAAATTGATGTAACTGATGAAAAATGAATAATTTTGGCTCTAAACACACAGATCTGTTCTGTCCACCCAAATGATGAGCTCTTGATTTGTATACAAAGCCAACAAAGATCTTCTATTGACAACCTACAATCCGATACAGCATCCAAAAGGAAAGAAATCACCCTGTGTGCTATCACTAAGAAAACATTCTGGATGGCCCCGAGATAAGAACTGACCTCGCTTATGGAAATCATCTTTGCTTGGGTATCCATACATGCATAAAAGGATGCCATTTCTAAAAGCTCACTTTCTCTTTAATAATTGTCTGTTTTTCAAAAGCTATCAGCAGGTGCACCTCATTTTAAAAGCCTCTTGTCCTTCATAATACAATATTCATCACGATTACATAGTATGAAATAAAAAGTAGCAAAACACAAGTGAGGGTAGTTCAATTAAATGCAACATAATCTCTGCCACACACACAGAAAAAAAGAAAGAAAAGAAAAAATAGCACTGTAGCTAAAATCAGGTTCTGATGAAAGAAAAAAAGGGAATATATTTCCACATATTTTTAATTATATAGAATTTCCTCAAACATGATTTTTCATAATATATTCCATTAAGTTAACATCATCTTTGAAGAAAGAGCATTTTCCGATTTCATTTTAAGGCTGATTTTGAGCAATTATGGTGTCATTGTTCCACGGTAGAAAGGTTGAATTCATTTACTGTGTGGTTATGTTAGTTATGATTGATGTCTCTTCTCCAAATGATAAACCAATCACCCCGATGATGTAATGTCATTTTAAGAGTGCCATAATCACATTTCTCTCAAACTAGAAGCTCTGATGAGTTCTAATAAAGATTTATGGTAGATTAAAGGCCTTCATAATATCAACAATGGATTGCTCATTTGATGAGAGATTTGATTAGATAATTAAAAAAAAAGAATATGAGTTTGCTAAATATATCAGGCCCGGCTTTGAAGAAGGACATAGGCCATCACGAGTAGTAGTCTATTGGTCCATTTGCTGAATGAATCATCCTAATATATTTAGGAGGTCTTCTATAATTGGAGAGGTTGAGACCATTGGTAGCTTATATTCATGGATAGAGCCAACGCAGCCTTTTCAGGGAGTATTCTTGACATGCAGATCTCTCTCTTGTTTCTGATGAGCTGTGTTAATGAACATCATGAGGGGATAACTCAAATGGCAGCGCCAAAGCTTTGGGTCAGGAGTAGCTAATTTGTACCATGGCCTCCCCTCAGGCCATGGCTACTGAATCCTTAGGCAACCGTGCCCCCTTCTGTCTTCATTTGTTCAGGTGAACGGTCCACCAAGGGATGAATCCCTAACAAGACCTGGTTGTTGTGCTTGGCCCAATTCTATCTAAGACTTAGAGAGTGGGAGTTGAGACACACAATCCTCAAAAGTGGGGCAGAACCTCGTGTTCATTCCCTCTGTTCTGCGACTATGAAAACCCAAACAAGAACTGTGAATTCAGAAGCTGTGTTTATCACAGCACCTCGCAATCCGCTCGTTAAATTCAAGTGAAGTGGCACAAGCAGCGGGTCATGGCGAGGTCGTACCCCAAACACTTCAGTCTTGGCACACGGCATTCAGTATTCATGTCAAGGGAATACATTTTAATCGCAAAACCGTATAAAACAAGCAAGGAAGGGGAAGGCAGAAGCCAGTGATAAAAAGAAAGGGAACTGAGACGCACATAAACAGGGCACGCGAGGGTGTCCAGGGTCACTTGGCTATGACCAGAATCATAGTAATACAAAATTCAATATTCCGATGTCTCCCCACACTTCACCTTTGAGCCCAGCATGCTCTCACATGTAGCCACAGGCAAATTCCTCCCACAGAAGGAGGCCCAGAGCCTGTTCCAATCAGCAAAACCTCCCCAACAGCTGTGACCTTCAACAGATGCATCTTCGAACTACCATGCCACACAAACGACAAATGTGTTTCACCTTGATGCTCCCCACACCACCTTCTCCCAGCCTTTGTTTCAGTAGCTGTCGTTTTGCTGGAGACTCACGAATGTCAACCACAAAACACCACACATTCAGACACCACAGAGTTTCCTTACCACTGCTGGAGGCTTGCTGGGGCCCTGAGCATGCTCTGAGCAGGTATGAATTGGGGGAGAATTCCTCATCAGGGTTGGTGTCCATGATCTGATGGGAGGTGTTGCTGTCTAGCAATGGCATCTGGCAGCTAACTGGTGGAGGATTATGGGAGCTAGGCAGCTGAGCAGATGGGAGGAGGCTAGACGAGGATGTAGGTGGAATGGGACGACCTGGGAAAGAGGACAGAGGGGTCAAAGGTCAGCAATGAGTGTCATGAGAGCATCCTAAGAAAGTCACATTGAAACCAGCTGACAATATAAATATATTTTTTAAATGAAGTGTTCCAGATGAGCTTTTCAGAATGGTTTTGATGTTTCTTCACCAGCCCAAATGCATACCACTGGTAGTATGATACTTGATACTTTATTAATATAATTCAAAAAGGGCATCCATTTGAATGAAATCAGTCCAGAAAGGTCTTTCTATCTCCTTTGCTATGATTCTAAGTCCTCCTCATCTCTTCCTAAACTATTTCCTTGCTGGGCTCCCAATTTCGGCTCTTGAGAAATTGCCCACCAGCCCTGCCATGACTCCATCTCTTCCCCACAGGAGTATGGTATTAAGATGGTATTTCATAGGTAGAAATCAGGTCATATCATCTTCACACCCTCAATGGCTTTCCACTGTATGGGGGAAGAATTCTGAACTTCCCATAATGCTAGGCATGCCCTACCTTCTCTGGATGGTCTACTTCACCCAGAGGGCACCCTTCCTTTTCTCCACCTGGCTCTTTCTTATCCAGTCAATTGGGCATTCTTATTTCTCTTACTTGAACATGCCAAGCCACTCCACATTTACATAGCTTTTCATTCCCACCTTAATGGACATTGCTTCTACCACCTGGCCAATATTCTCAAGACTTCTGCTTCTCTTCAGTAAAGCTCTCCATGTTTGTCTGCTTGAAATGAGAATGACTTTTTCTAGCCTATCTGCCCATTTCAACATCCTCATAGACTCTATTATTACCTGTTACTTAGACTTGTGTCCCTAGTGAACAAATAAGGAGGCTTCACTAAATCAAATCCTTTAGCTTAGGGTAGAAGGTGAAAACAGGTGGGAAGGTCTCATATCTCCATGCCAGTGAGTTGATCATTCCCTGTATCATGTGACTTATTTGAACATCATGGCAGATTCCTATGTGGCCAAGCATGGCTGCTCCATGCCATAGGGAACAGTGGTCAGGCTGTCAGAGTTGGCAGTAACCTGGAGTTTCCCTTAGCTAGAGAAGGTCCCTTTCACATGAACGACTATTGGAATCTCTTCCTCCAAGGCAGCAGCTTCCTGACACTGACTTCTGAGTGATGACAACTGCTATGTGTTCATCATCAACTGTGTCCTTGTATCCAGGGTCATTGTAATTGGTGGCTGGCTCGTTTGCTTATAAGTGAACTAATGAAAATGAGCTAGGAGAAGCATCCCATCAAGCTGGGGTATGGAGGGAAGGGTAGGATGTTTGGGAAACAAACTTGAGACTCAAACAGTTTAATGCTGGGAAGTGTCTATGCCTGAAGAATTGTAATTCCCTGAAGAACTACACACAGAGAAGTATTTTCACACATTCAGGTAGATACCAACACTTGTTGCTCCTTTCATAACTACATTTCTTGATTTATTACTAAGTGTACTACATGGTACCCTAGATAGATGATTTGGGTTTAATAAGTGCACGCACAATTTGCTGAATCCTAAGGATTCCTCATCATCCAGCCCTCAGAGATCACCTCTAGTGAGGTCCAGGTGATAAAACTCAGGGTGGTGGAATGTACTAACATAGGATACTGTAGGGGCAGAGGAAGGAGATGCCTGGTAGGGTTCAGGGGAGAAAAGGAAATAAGGATTCCTGAAAGAGTGGATGCTTAAGCAAGTCTCTGAAGAAAACGCTCTCTGGGAGAGAATGGGCTGAACAGTACCAATGAGGCGTCAAACCACTGTTAGCTTGCCACCCTTTGGAGGGACAGAGGTGACACACAGTGGAGGAGATAAGATACCTTTAAAGTATAAATGGTTTTCAGATTTTAAAATTTATATGTCTCTAAGTATGTTCCTACATGTACACGTTCCCATGGAAGGCAGAAGAGGGTGTGAGATCTCCTGTAGGTGGAAATATGAGATGACTCATGTAGATGCTGGGAACCAAACTTGTGTCCTCTGGAAGAGCTGCTCCCAGCCACTGAGTATCTGTCCAGCCCTAAAGTTCAAATCTTAAGTTTCTTGACCAATAACATAACTGAAATGGTGATGACCCATCCCTGATACGTCAGTGGGTAAATGGAGTTTGATTTGAAGCATACAATACATTCATAGCTGTTGGGGAGCAATATAAGATACAACATTTTTGCCAGGTGCTCTGGACTGGGTGCTGTGGAGTTTTATCAGAATCAATGCTAGCATTTCATCAATAATTCTCTCATAGATCTTCTAACAATAAAGCGATAACTACCACCACTGTAACTGCTATTGCTTATTGCATGGCCTCTATCTGCCGCTCACTGCACTGATCTGCTTACTTGCATCATCTCTCTGAACCCTCAAAACAACCTCGTTAGGTTAGAGTGACCACATGTTCCCATAAAATGTGAGAATAGAATATCCTCATTTTATAGACAAGAAAATGGAAAAGGAAGTGATGTTTAACAGTCAGTAGTAAAATGTCAAGGGCAGAGCTTAAACTTGGGCTTGTCTTTCCCAAACCCACCCTGCACCTAATCCTGGTGCTTGCCCAAATAGCATGGTAATGTGGTAATCAAAATAATAATAATCATAATAGTAATCATAATAACAATAAATAGTAATGATGCTACATAAAAGGTAAGGAATTTATGCAAGAGAGATACTTTCAAGGTGCCTCCTCCCAATCCCAGGGCATCTTCCAGATTTCAAATAAGCACATCTTTGAATAACCACACATAGAAGCTACCGTCCGACAGAATTCAAAGTTTTCACTGTCAGTTTGTTTTGAAGTTTGTAACGACATTACCCTCCACCTTTCTTCAAGGCTTTGGACTGCAGATGGGTCCTGCCCAGGTCCTGTGAAGTCAGTGCTGATGTCCACTTAGCAGTAAGGCTCAGGTAGCGAGAGATTTTTAAGTCACAATCAATAGGCTTTACAGCGTGTATTACTGAGGCATATCTGAAACTGGATGTTGAAGAACAAGGATGGCTGGAAGCCAATTTTTAAAGAAAAATTTCTTTGAGCGATTGAGGTAGAACTAAGGTTCGAGTGCAAATTTCCAGGAGCCTGGTAGGACAGTTGTGAAATCATTCTTTACATGAACTTCTGGGGATTCTGTCCAGCATGAACTCATTTCACACAGTGCAGACAACAGAACTTTTTAATACACACAAATACGGACAAGGAAAGAAGAGTCACAGCACAGGGGAAGCTTTGGGGTGGCTTTGCGTACTGTGACTGTGCATCATAGTATCGCGTAGCCCTTGTTAGTTCCCTGCTTCTCTGAACTCTGATTGATTTTGCCTTGGTTGCTTCTTCCATTCTTCATGCTGGTACCTACCACTACTTGGGAAATTTCAGAATCCCAAGATCTGCCCCAAGTCAAAACAGTGTGCTGTTCCCTATTTGTTAGGTCATTTGCTACGTGTGTTCGCTTAGGCTGCATTTGCCCCTGACTATTCCAACTGACAGAGACCATCTGTGTAGATACGAATGGGTTCCAAGGCACAGGGGAGAAAACTGGAACTTCCTTGGCTCCCTTTGTGGACTCTGCTTTCTTACAGAAAGTCTTAGCGTGGGTGGGCAGCTAACCAGGCGGCAGCTCCAGCTGGAGTCCCAGGTCAAGTATGGCAGAAACTCCTCATTCCCAATGGGTTCTTCAGGTTCTTTGTGAATGAGTACAAAGTCCTCAGCAACTGTACAGAAAACCACACTGAACTGATTTGTTACAAAGTAAAGAGGAACGTGCGAGGGTAGCAACATATCATTTATTAAGCTCCTATGACCTCACACATGTGTGAGTGTGTAGGCACATGGATTTTCCAGGATCCCCCATGTGAATCAAACTCTGTTTATCTGCATGATTGGATTCTCTTAAGCATAGAGACGAATTCAGTTTGCTAATGTATCTGTTTTCAGATGAGTAAGAATTTGTACTGTTTTCCACTCATAAAAATTCTGTTTAGCCAGACCTGTAGCCAGACAAAGCAATTCCATGCAATGTCTGATAGATGGGTCGTGACTGCTGAAATGCCATGTGGAGAAGGATTCTGGTATGCCCTAGCTTCCAGTGGGAAGCTAGTGACATCATCAATTAGAAAACTCATAGACATGGATGAGGAGAGGGAGCAGATGTACAGGGCTTATTTGCCATCCATGCTCCAGGCTCTCACTCTTCACCCACTGCAGTCATCCCTGAAAGCTTCATCATACACCATCTGTGGTGGAAGAATATTGCTCCAACTCCCATTGTGTCCATTACAGTGCCATGTTGCTGCGTACATAGATTCAGATCCAGACTTCGAGACTTCATCCAACAAGTTCAAAGGGCTACATTTTTTTTATCCTCCCCAAACAATAAATAGTCACAGTGAAATTGATGCTCTGCCCAGCCATTTTTAATATATTCACTAATTTATGACAGAGGGTGTGCTGGAGAACAATTCCCCAAATTCACTTAAGAACAACTGGTTCTTTTTCATTGGAAAGATTAATGGTGAACTGATATTAAAGTGTTCTGTGTAGGCAATATGTAATTGATTTATGTAGTGATGGGGTATCAGGATATTTGGTGGAGCAGAGAGATATGCTTAAGACACAACAAAATAAAAAAAAAAAAAAACAGTACCAGGAACAAAGGAATACAAATATAAATCTGATTAGCCGCTCTGATAGTTACTTGTCATGATGCTGTGACAGAATACATAAGGAAAGCTGCCTAAGGAAGGAAGGCTTTATTTGTTCCCTTAGTTCAAAGGGAGGGAAAGTCTTGACAGCAGGAGCTTGAGACAGCAGGTCACATTGTATCCACAGAAAGGACCCCAGTATTCATAATGGGTAGGTCTTCCCATCTCAAATACCTTAACAAAGCACACCTGATGGAGGCTTGTCTCCAAGGTAATTCTAGAGCTTATCGGGTTGACAGTGGCATTAACTTCCAGACTCCTTACCTGTTCCACATAGTAGGTGATCTTGCATTATGCTAAGAACCGAACTAAATAATTTACGCATACTTTCTCCTTTAACACTCACGGAACTTTCGAGATCTAATTACATTCTAATTTCTTTCCCATTCACAGGTAAGAGAAGCTGAGACCAAAGGTTGCCCCATTAGCAGCTGTAGAGCTATGGTTTAAACTCCAATCTTCTGACCTAAGCCTTGCATGGTTCATTGTACTATTGCCTACATCATATAAGGGTGGTAACCAAAAAGTGCGCATTGGTGCTCTTCTGGAATGCACCACAGAATTCATCCCCAGGCGGGTAGCTAACCTGAAACCCCCCTGTGGCACCATAAGTTTAAGGACTTAATAAAAAGTGTTCTTTCTTAAAACTGAGTTCAAAAAGACTGTTTTGATATAAGCAAAACAGCTAGCTACAGAGTATTCAAACAGCTTTTCTCAATACTAGTTTCCAATCCCTGATACCCATTTCGATGTTTCACTAAGCCATATTCTTTTCCCACAGAAGGCTGAGGTTAAACCTGGGAGAGTGTGAGGCTTAAATGACTATAGACATCTTTCTACCAAGAGGGAGGAGGCATCCTGCCTGTGAATGAAGTCAATGAAAGATGAGCAGGGACGTGAAAAGTTGAAGAAAACTTACTGATTAATGTTGGTGGAACACCTGAATTCAGCCAAGCCTGAAGCACCCCTGCCTCCAAACTTTTCAATATATGAATCAATTTATTCTCCATGCCAACCTTTTTTGTTCCTCTTTTAACCTAACTTTGATCCTGTCGTTGGCACTCAGAAGAAAAAAATCAGCCTTCCTCAAACTGATCATCAAGCCCTAGTAGGAAAATGATGTGGCCAATGCCATGAAGCCATTTAGTGGAACTAGAAATAGATTCCAGGCATTCTGCCTCCAGAAAAAAAAATTTGCATGTTCTTTAGGCTGAGTCCCTTCCTGTTAAATAACAAGAAATGGAACATGGGGTCCCAGAGAAAGTATTTCTGGTGGGAAGTAACTACTGTGTTTATAAGAACACCGCAGGTGTCAAAGAGTGTGGCGGAGACGCAGCAGATGGCTGTCCACTTCCTCCCAATCAAGCACGTGGATAGCAGTTTTACTGGGCTCAGCATTGCAAGAACCTCAAGCTCAAAGCACCTTCTAACTGGCATCAAGATTTACATCACCACCCTGATTGGCGGTACTGAATCTCTATCCTGCATCTTAAATGTTTGTTTAAAGAACAAAGGTAGCTGTGGTCTCCTGCCAATCAGGATGTAGCCCAGGTTGGCCTTGAACTCATGATTTTCTTCCCTCAGCCTCCCCAGTGCACAAAGGACTTTAAGAACACAACCTTCACCACAGAAATTCCAATCATGATTGCAGAATGCAAACATGATATCTGATAAGTGGAACATTTCAGAATGAAAATACAGATAAAGATTTCATTATATACATTTTAATTTTCCATCAATTTATCTTCCTGGTTACAAATATTTACTACTAATCTCATGCTAGATCACTTCTCCTCTGGAGGAATGTTGCAGCTACACAGGTAATTCGATAATAATGTCTGAAGGTATTTGGTTACAGCAGCAGTGGCGGGGGATGGAGGCTTTCGGCATCTAGTAGGCAGATGTCGGGGAGGCTGCTAACCATCTTACAGGACTCAGGACAGTCCCTCATAAGAAGGAATGGTCCATCCTCACATACAATGGTGCTGAGGCTGAGAAGCCCTGAAGTCAAATGTGTAGTGTTTGGGATCAGAATACATATATATGTGGTTTGAATCAGTATTGCATCAGCTCCATTGTTTTTTTTTCAATTGGTAAAACTTGGGCAGATCTATGGGGTGTGACTCAGGGCATATAACATGCCTAACATGCACAAGCCCCAATACTGGATTCCCAAAACCAAAAAAAGGGGTGACATGTATTAGGAGTGAAAAGTGTGATCCTATCAGCTCTTCCTTGCCCACATGTAGACACCAAACAAATAAATTTACATTATTGGTGGGAATTAAACACAGGAGCTTATGCATGTTTGAGAGAGGTAAAATTTGCCTGAAGTGAGTGTAATTAGTTACTGAGAGGGATATACCTTCCCCAGGAGCTGGGGGAGCCCTGTGTATCATGAGAGAATTGCTTCTATTGTGACAGGAGACTCAGAGAGAATGCTAGAACACAGTTCTAGGTGTTGTGCCTTCACCCAAGGAATTTTCATTCTGATGTAGGTCTTCTCAGTGAGGTAGTACTGGTCTAACTGGGTTCCTCTATTTTATATCACGCCGTGGAAAGTTCTGATTTTTACAGTTCGAGACCTAATTGCCTGCTTCACTCCCACTTTAATGAACTCACCAAAGCTCAGTTAAGTATTTCCTTGAAAACAAGTTACTTTCAAATGATGGTCCTGGCAAACCCTCTGGATGGCACACAAGCTATTGTACTTAAGTTGATGGAAGGGCGGCATGCCTTTGGAGCAGCCCCGGTTCAAGAGGCTCGCACAGGAGCACCAGCATGAACTGCTTCGCAGCTTGGGGCTGTGTGTTCTTGGGTGTTGCCGCTACATCTCACCAGGTTGTGTGTTTACACATCACACTTCCCAAGCAGCTCTGCACTTTAGGAGGTGTCAAATTCAGATCAGGTTATATAGATGGAGGTTAGAGTTCACTTGTGAAATATTTTCTGTAATTATTTATGCCATGTCTTTCATATTCATGAGGTAAAATGCAATGAATCGGTGTAGCTTGCTCTTGTGAGGATACAAATCTTTCCTATAGGCATGGACAATACTTTTTATTAACATGTTGTGGCTCTTCAAACACTTGATTTTAAATGAATTTTTGAAGTGTGTGTGTGTGTGTGTGTGTGTGTGTGTGTGTGTGTGTTTTGTTGTGTGGTTGTGTGGTGTGTGTAGGTGTCTGGGCAGGCCAGAAGAGGCCTCAAATCTCCTGGTACTATAGCTACAGGCTGTTGTGACCTGCCCCATGTGCATGCTGGGAAGTGAACTCAGATCTTCTGCCAAGTGCACCAAGTGTTCTTAACTGCTGAGCCACCTTTCTAGATCCTCAAATACTTCCTGCCTGGAAAATCTGTTTGTATCTTCATTTATATCATTAGGATGAGGCAGAATTGTCATTTGTTGATATGTAGTGCTGCTTGGCATAATGTTCTGTGGGGGTGGGGGTGTTCCTTGTCTACATATGCCCACTGAACACTTCATGTGAGGCTAGCATAACATAGACTCTAATTTTGTAGACTTTTAACTGACTTATATTTAAGTAGTTCCTGAGGCCAGTGGCTACTGTACTGAACAGCACAGTCTAGACAGCATGCTCTAGATTGGATCTTAAATGTCCACCAAAGGCCCACATGACCAACATTGGTTCTTGGTGCGACACTCTTGAGAGAGGCTGGCTTGCTTAAAGGGTGGGGCCTTGTAGGAAGCTTTTGAGTCATGGGGGGGGGTGGTATGCCTGTGTAGGATACTGTGGTGTGGCACTCTGATCTGTTCTCATGAGAGTTTAGCTCTATCCTGGGCTCTAATCATGCGGTGATGTCTCAGCACAGGCTTACAAAAGATAGGGCACCAAAGGATAGACAAACTCCTTTAAAACTGTAAGGCAAGGCAAACATTTTCTCTATAAGTTGGTTGTTTCAGGTGTGTGTTGTAGTATCTGAAGAAAAACATCTAACACATTGTGGTTTAGGATTTCCAGTCTCTGGTGTCTCCCATCTGTGTCCCCTCTACAAACGCCAACATAGTTCTGGATGCACAAACTTACTCATGTCACACATCTTAATTTTCACAAAACTGCCCATGGCTTAAACAGCACTGTTCTAATTCCTACCCACATTAATTAATGAATTCTATGTGTGTGTACTGGGGGGCATGTGCCATGTCATTCCTGTAGAAGTTATATGTGGAAATCAGAGGACAACCTTTAAAAGCTAGTTCTCTCCTTCCATCATGTGGGTCCCAGGGATTGAACTCAGGTCTTTAGGCTTGACAGACATCATCTTTCCTCACTGAGCTATCTTTCAGGCCTCCTTGTTCTAATTCTTGCATAGAACTCCTTTATTACTTATACCTTAACCACAGCAAAGCAATGTATTAAGGAACCTGTATATTTCATCCCCCCACCAACTATTCATATAACATCCTCCCTTCTCAAATCAGTGATCTCACTATCTACCTCATCCACTTTAGAGACCCTGATCATGGACCACCTTCTTACAGGTGCGTTTTCATCATCTCACTCACCGGTACCTGAGACATTCTTCTATCATTGCTCTTGCAGCACACTGGCCTATGTATTTGTCTCATGCCTGGTCTTTCATGATACCCTGAGTGTCAATGGACAAAGACCGTGGATTATACATTCTGTACCCTAGTGCCCAGCCTAAAGCTGTACACAATAAACCACACCATGATTGGCCAATTATAACACTTTACTTCACATAAACCTTAACAGGTTTATATCAATGTTCTTGGTGTTGACTTCACTGTTGGGCACTATAGCTATTTGTCTTTGGTTTTAAGGTACTTAAAAAGAAGTTTAGCTATTACAATAATGTAGGCATGGCAGTAACAGAGTTGGCTCCAATTTTAAATATGTGTTGCCTCTTCAAAACCAAGTGGCTTAGAATATCAAGCCCCTGCTTCATGCAGGTGCTGTAGTCCCCTTCTAAGCAGACTGTCTGAACGACCTGCAGAAGACAGTGGACACACTGAGTGGTGTCCCTGCCCTGCCTAAACCAATTCGACACTGTCACAGTCAAAGACAGTGGGAAGAAAAGTTCTACAGAAAGATTTAAAAGTCCCCAAGTCTATGCCGAAGACTAATTTCCCAAGGCTCTGCAGCAAGCATCTTTCATAACATATCTTAATGTATCATTAGTGTCATCGTCCTGTGGGTCCAAATGACACAGGAAAGTGAAAACAATGCTGCGAGTTTCCAAGATCCATCAAGCTCTCCTGATCCACAAGGCATAAGTCCTCAGCTCTTTATACATATTCCTATCTTTAATCTCACAAGAAACTTTCCTGGCAGGTAATATCATCCCATTCTAAGGATGAGACAGCTGAACAACATGAGGTTATAGGTTGACTAGGAGAAAAAATTTGGACTCAGATGTTCAGGCTCCAGGGCTCACACCATCCTTCAGAGGAAAGGAGAACGGAATTTAATGAATCCTTATTTAAAGACTGGTATGAAGTACCAATCGCTGGAGTGATAATATAATTGGAGCCACACTGAAGTTCAAATCTCGGTTTTTCTCAATGACCTACTGGGTGACTTTGGACAAGTCCCCTATCTTTTTTTTTCTGTGCTCAACTGTTGATAAACAAAATGTGTGTCAACATTCCTCACTAGTTATTATAAGGATTAACTGAGACATTTATGTGAACTTTCTGAAGTAAATGGTAAGTATTATTATCATGCAGAAAGGGAAGGAGATAGATGTAGTACTTCCCTTCCAGGACCCTTTGAGGATTAAATCATAACATATATGAAAGTACACTGCAAATGTTAAAGCGCTCTACAAATGGTAATGGCTTTCACTCCCATTATTGGATGCGTCCCTTTTCCAAGGCTTTGTCTGTGGATAGCAAACAGTTCTCACCCGTATGTCTGTGTTTTGCTATGTGCTTTAGGGACAGCAAAGATAAAACATGAGCTCTGGGCAGCAGATACATGAACTATTTCATCTCTTTGCTGCCAACATTCACAGCCTGCCTATTCCTTGTTGGATGGTCCTTAATAAGATGGTAAAGATTAGATGCCTTGAGACTCTACCTACCAATACTCAGTCAAAAAAGAAAAATCTCTCCAAGACAGAGAAAGACTGGAGTCTCAGCCCATATCACAATGGAAGAGACTAACATTAATTCACAGTGCTTGAATATTGAGTACTGACACTGTGCTAGGAAATACATTTAGTATATTGCATGGCTGGGAGTCTATATAATCCTTTTATCCCTACTAGGTGGCAGGCACTATTATTATCCCTGTCTTATAGGAGTAAACTGAGGCTTGTAGAGATCTAGGGGTATGAAAAAAGCCACACAGTAAATAATGAGTAAAACTAAGATGACAATGGCTGCATAGTGTCCTTCAGCACTAGAGATGTAGAGAGAGAAGAGCCATGAATTCCATGTAGGCTAAGGCAGGATGTCTGGCTGGCTGGAAAGGTTAGCAGTACAGAGGTGTCTTAATGGTCTGCAGTGAATTCTCCTCTTAGCTTTAAATCCCATAATCTTTAAATATTATTCTGCTTACCTGACAAGCATAGAGTGTGGGTTAGCTTTTGGGCCCCTAATCACCTTGACACAAGCTAGGGAAACCTGTGAAGAAGGAATCTTGACTTAGAAAATGTCTCTATCAGATTGGCCAGTGGAAAGTCTATGGGAGTATTTTTTAAATTAATAATGG
Source organism: Peromyscus leucopus (assembly GCF_004664715.2). Classification (NCBI taxonomy): domain Eukaryota; kingdom Metazoa; phylum Chordata; class Mammalia; order Rodentia; family Cricetidae; genus Peromyscus; species Peromyscus leucopus. The sequence goes on from NC_051086.1 coordinate 10,883,867, forward strand.
GTATGGGAGGCCTCAATCCACTGTGGGTGGGTGGTATCACCCATGGCCAGGTGGTCCTGGGTTGTTTAAGACAGCAGACTGAGCAAGCTATGGGGACTACCACCAGTTAAGCAGCACTCCTCCATGCCCTTTGCCTCAGCTCCTGCCTTGAGGTTCTGCCCTGACTTCCCTTCATGACGGACTATGATCAGAACATTCAAGCCACATAAACCTTTCCCTCCCCCATTTTGATTTCAGTCATGGTGTTTATCACTGTAATAGAGAGCAAACTCAATCCCATGGGATTCAATAATTAGGCCAGCCTTAAATGAGAGTTTGTACCCTAGCGGACATATATACCCTGAACTGTATTTTTCTCACCTAACCTGCTTAATTTTTTGTTTTTCAGAAACCCCAGGCTGAGGCTTCAAATTTCTCTCCCTGTGTCTCTGTGGGGGCCTTGATTCCAAAAGGCTCATTATAAACACTCTCTGGGAATACTGCTTATCAACGCAGCAGCTTGGAGTCCTGAACATTTTTTAGAAGGCAACCTTAAAAGACAGGGGAAGCTGTAAGGGAGAAGAAGAGAAGGACCATCATACTTGGAGGTAGATGCCATTCTCATTGTGCATCAGCTGCATGGTTCCTCAGCCTCTAGCCTGGGTATGAAATGACCAATTTGTATCTGATCTTGCACACTTGTTAGTTGTGGTTGAAAATATGTGATCAGAAAGGGGCTTCATAGACTTTCTATGAATTGGTCACTGGACCTTGGTGTCTAAGCTCAGCTCACAAGAAGTTGTGTGTGTGTGTGTGTGTGCGCGCGTACACGCACGCTCACACACATACCCTAAATTGACCAATGTTAGCAAAATTAATATGCACCCACAGGCAGTGTTGGTGAAGGCGCTATTTTCATAAATAATGCCGTCCTCGCCTTTTACAAGCCTGTTTGAAGACCTGCAGTGCATACTGGCTACAACTCAAAGCCCATCTAATGAAAGTACCTCCACTGTCAGCAATGTTAATGTCACTTTAAAGAGTGTGAAATGTTGCTAAATGTGTCAGGAAACAATTAGATAACATAAGAGGCATGTTTTCTCAGTGCACAGAGGAATATATTATGCAGGCAAGAGATAAATGCAAAGTTTTCTGAGCTCCAGTGCATTCAGCACTCTCCCTCTCCCTCTCTCTCTTTTTAATCCAACAGAGAAATTGTTTGGCAAGAGTAGCCCTGTTTCAAATACTTGGAGAAGGGAGAAAGGCCTGCTCTGCCTCTGAGTGCTGTCGGCTGAGCCCTGCGCTATCAGGCTCAGCGAGATACAAACAGTCTTCCACTCAAATTAAATGTGTGCCCTCCTAATTAGCATTATAAATATAGGTTTCTCTGAGCCAGAGTTGATAAAATTACAGTGCTGGCCTGGAAGGGAACCGGCAGCTCTCCTATGTGGAAACAATGGCTGGAGCGTGTGCATGGTTAGAACAATGCCCCTGGAGCCTGCCCCTATCTTCAGAGGTCAGCCTGGGAAAAGAAGGTAAATGCCAAGTGGGCTGACATTATGACAGCCATTTGGGCCCAGATGCAATCTGGTCTTTGAATGGCACGATGTAAAGCTTGGCTCCTGCACTCCTGGGAGAAGGGATCTCACTGCACAGCTTCTTTGTAGAGTTTTTGTCATCCCTACCACCTGTGGGGTTCTGAATGGAGCCTCAAAGCCATAGGCAAGGGCTGACCACAATAAAGAGCTTTCTGGCCACCACCCTGGCATTGCTCTCCGTAGTGCTGAAATAATAATTACTAACATACGACTGGGAGCGTCTTCCGTTCCTAACCCTCCAATGTATTTGCCTGACATCTGGGAGCCATTTTGAGTGAAGTAAAGGAGGCGATGAAATTGAAAGTGAAAGGAAGAAGGAATCAAATAAAGAGAGACATTGGCAGAGACTGCAGTAGGCACCACCAATGATTGGCTGCCAGGAGCAGAGCAGGGAAAGGGATTGTTTGGACATTGTGTTCACGTAATCATAGTTGCCCAGCCAGATGCAACCACCAAGCAGGGTGGAGATGCTGGAAAGCCTCAGTGAGGGAGGAATTTGTGGGCCAGGAGGCCTGAAGGACTGCCATTGTATAGTCAGGTACAGGGAGGTTTGTGTGTGTGCAACTAGTGGACGTCATCATGGCAGAGGTGATGGTACCAAAGAGTCAGCATCTATTGACACATGAGAAATGCTTACACTTTTTCCTCCTTCTGGAAACAAGGCCATCTTTTACACATGCAGAATAAAAGACTATGTTGGATAGTACCTTGCACATATTTCACAAGTGGTTCTGCTATTAAGTTCTTGAATTTGGGGCTACAGCTGACCTGCTCACCCCCTCTGCAATTCTTTTATTTAGAATAGCTTTTGAGATAGTATTCTTTCCCAGAGGTAATGGGAAAAATCATAGAATGAACCATGGAAAGTCAAGAAATCTATGTACAAACCCCATCAAATACTAGTTCTAGCAAGAAACTTCAGTGCAGTTAACTGATCAAACACTTCACTTTGTTGATTATAAAATTGTGATTCAGGAAGAAAGGAATGGCTTGTTCTAGACCACACAGCAGGCTGTTGACTTAAGTTGAAGAATCTGACTTCCAATAATATTCCTCTCTGATATTCAAGTTGGGGGACAAACAGAAAACCCGAAGTTTAAACTAAGACAAAGAAAACCTGGCTTCCCAGCAAATCAGACAATTGAGTCAGAATTCTACAGTTGTAATGTAGAATATATAAAACAGGTACCCTTTCCACATATGCATGTAACATCATACTTTTATTGGCCAAACTATGCTCTTTGAAATACTGGGTTCTCTCAAGATGCACACACATGTGTCCCATGAAAGAAGAGGTCCATAATGAAGTAGTTCATGCGATGGGAGACAGGAGGGGGAACTGGCATAGGAAGGATACTCCTGCAGCACACCATGCTGGCATGGGCACATCAGGGCTTCCTGATCCTTTTCATTCGAGGCTGATGATATCTTTAGAGCCTGGATAAGACACTGAGCTGCCCAGGGGAGGAAATTAAGATGGATGTGGGCAGTAGCAATAAGGTTAAAGGCTGGACAGCTCTTGATCTTGGAAAAGAGTTAGGGGAAGGTATAGCAATCCTCAGATAATTGAGTCATGACCCAAGGAAGAAGAAATGGACTTCCATGAGTCAGCTTAGCTGTCACAACTAGAAGTGATGAAAGTTAAGGAAGACAGATTAAGCTTTGTATATGCTGCATTCATATAGATCTCCTCAACAAGAGCTCTTCCCAATGTGAAGGAATTCCTAGGCCTATGCTCCATCATTCTTTCCAGAGTATTATCCACCCTCTTGATAATCCACTCTGCACACATTTATTGAATAACTACTGTCCTGCAGCCTCTATTATAGGTGGCTGTTGAATCTACATCATTGTCATTTGAAATTTTTTCCCTCTTCCAAATTGCCCAACAGGGTCTATTGCATAAAGTGATTAATAAATATTTGTTGACAAAATGGGAAAATATGTAGAAAGCTCTCTGATGATGGTTGAATAAAACCAGAGTCAGCACCCTTGGAAGGTAATAGGCTTAGAATCACAGGAATTATCTCAGCCTTGGTCACCAAAGAGATAGACAACATTCTGCCAGTCAGTGAGAAAGGATTCCAGGCCTTTCAAATTCAGCTCCTATTCTAAATCCCCATAATTTTGTGAGCATTCTTGTCACAGTCTCCTGGGGTCAAAGAGACAGAGGATCATTTAGAAGATGGCTCAAAAGTAAACCACTTGTCTGGGTATTTTCCCAACAGAAGTCAGAGATATATTTTTCTTCCTGTCCTCTGAATATCTGAAAAAAAAAAATCATTCCCAACTGAAAATTAAGACCCACATAGATTTATTCACCCAGAGAGGACTTAACTTTATTTAAAGGAAACATGTCACTATGTTGAAACTTAAGCTCAAATTAATTATAACAAGTGTAATATTTGGCCATCCTGAGTCCCATGATTCAACATTCTTGCTTGATCAGTTTCCAGAGCTAAATGAGAGTCTATAACCAGTCTTGATGTAATAACACTTTTTTGTTTTTATGACTGCTTTCATCTGTGGATCTCAAAGCATGGTGCAAACAGTAATTAACATTCACCTGTGAGGGCTGTATTCATTCTTTGCCTCATTTGGGAGGGAGAAGGTGGGCAATGCCCAGGGAAAAACTGGAATGGTGGGCTCCCTAGCCCCACCAGGTTTCCCTGTGATCTCAGTAGACAAGTCACGCTGTTTGCAAAGAGAAGTATTGGCAGATGTGCACATAAACAAACATAGCTCCTACCCAGCTAAGAGTGATTGCACAGAAGATAAAGAACACCAGGGAATTTCCACTGACGTTCTTGGCCAATCTAAGAGATTTCACAAACACTTCCCTTCTCCTCTTCCTCCCTTTCTGCCTTTCCCCTACTTTCCCCTTCCTTCTTCCCTCTCTTTTTCCTCTGTTCCCTTTCCTCTTTCCCTTTCTTTCTTTATTCTATCTTCTCAATAAATAGTCTTTCAGTGTCTAATACATGCCATCCTCAATGGTATGGATTAGGGCCATGAGTTTTTTTTTTTTTTTTTTTTTTTTTTAAAGTAAGTTTTGTTTTCTTGGAGCTTATATTCTGAAAGAAGGCAAAAATAAGAACAAGTAAATAAGTGACACTAAGAAAACATAAAAATCAGAATGCAGTTCTGGCTTATTTCTCTCTATGTTGCAATATAGGTGCATGCTGTCTTCAGGAACAGGGTCTTAGCAAACAGCTCTGGTGGGCAGTGGAGAGGGATTGCAAGAGATGTTTTGTTGTGTGTGGCTCTGATGCCTCCCTGATGAGCAATTCATAAGGAAGTATCCCACATCTGGCACTAGGGTTTTGGTTAATAACCCCTGGCTTATAGGAACAGCCATATCCAGTTAGGCATGATGGCCCCTTTCTAATTTTTTTAACTTATATTTTAAATTGGTTTATAAAGTAGTTGGATTCTATATGACTTTTTCCTGCATCCTTCATTTCTGTTAACCCACTCCCAATACCTTCTGACTTCTCCCCTCCAGCATCGCTCCCCGATACGTTCCTTTAACCTATGGTCTCCTCTCCCCACTCCCTTAGGCATCCCATGCCTTAATGGCCTCTTTCTAGTCCTAGAAATGATAACATTCGAATCCACATATGAGATAGAGGCAACATTTATCGTTCTGTGCCTATGCTAGGTATAACTTGTTTTCTGTCTTTCACAGTGCCAGAAGGTATTATGTAGGCTGTGAGAAAAGAAAGAGCATTGATGTCTCACCTGGATGTGACCTTGTGAGTTATAATACCAACTTGCCACACAAGAGGCACATTGAGGCAATAGGGGCACGACAGTGGTGGTGACAACCACCTGCTCTATGACTGGGGTTGACGCTGGCTCCATGGGAAAGAATTCATGCCCAATACCATAAACATAGTAAAAACCTATGGCTGAGGGCGTCATAGGCCCTAGGTAGAAAACGTATTACTTTGAACTGACTTAGTGTTAAACTGCCTTCTTAATATTTAAATTTATACCCATAGACAAAAGTCATGCCCAGTCTTAATTAGAGAAGCCCCTCATGGCAAGGAAATATGGTAAATGTTCATGGCCACATCATGTGCTGAGAATACATGGCAGTTTAGCATCCAGTTTTTAACTACTGCCTTTAAGGCTCAGGGCCCAAAGTAGAAAAGAGGCAGAAAGAATGTAAGATCCAGAGCATGTCCAGACAACACTATGTCACTGTGGTTGTCCCCTGTGTCTGGACACAACAGGGCCGTCGCACACACGAACTCACAGCAGCTGTGGCTGCATGAATAGGACTGGGCCAGGTAACAATCCTAGTGTAGATAGGGAAAGAGGTCATGACGTTTCACAGCCAGCTGAGAAGATATGAGCAGTTGATTGTGGATGGGAGGGGGAGAATCAGTTTTCTTCAAGGATGTGGCCTCTGAGAGCTGCTCAAGCTCTAGTAGGGGGCCCTGCACCTATGCCCATATGGACCCAATGAGTTTTTTAGAAGAAGCACATGAAATTGGGAGAGGATCTGATGGAGGGATAAGGGAAGAGTTAGAGGGAAGGGAATTGGGGAAGGGTGAATTTTGTGAATTTGACCAAAGCACGTTATATGTATGATGAAATTCTCAAAGAATAAAAAGGAAATACAATGCCTTGGTGATTAACATAAAGAATGTAAGAGCCCAAAGATAGGGGGGAAAGTATGTGGAATTCTATTTCCCGCTGTCCCAGGCATGATGACCATTGCAATCGTAGTCCCATAGCAGCAGTGGTTACTCACATTGAGCCCACACAAGACTGTCTGTCATCACTCAGTCATGGATCGAGGAGAGGCCCATGTGGCCATTCTCCACCCTCATCAATTTTTGAATACTGGTGGGTTTGGAAGAGGGGGGTGGTCATTGTCTTCAGTCATGTACTTAGACTGACTCATCAGTCTCCAAAGGAGAGTTAGAAACCCATGGTCATACAGAAGGCCCTCGTTAAACTCAATGTGTCCCAATACAAACACCAAAACACATGAATGTGAGGAAGAGACTGATAGGAAAGAGGGGAATTGTTGGGGGTAGGCAGGATATAGTAAAGGAGAGAGTGACAAGAGGCACTGGAATTCCTTACGTATGTACACGTATGAAATTAAAGAGAAACATAAGAGAAGTTACAAAACTATATAGGACAAAGATTACATTTACATAATTACCAAGTTAAAAATAAAACAAAATGCTCTATATCTGTGGATATCTAAACAACACACTCTTAGGCTTATGTGGTTCTGGGAGAAAGTAGAGAGAGGTAAGAAGTATAGAAAATGGCCAAATGGGTCATGAGGTAAGTTCTACTTAATCCTGGGCCTTCAAAGAAGACCTCCTGGTTGAGATGCATTCGTCCTGAGACCTTGTGGAAGAGAGGGAGGGAGCTAGACTGTTGTTTTTGGAAGCATGTTTTAGACAAAAGAAGAGCACAGGTTCTGCGATGGCTGCATGCTTGTGTTCCAGAAAGAGCAAGCAGCCCACTGAGGCTGGAACTGAATAAGAAATGAGGAGAGGGAGGCTTCAGGAGCCAGTGTGAGATCTGTGGCTTTTACACTGGGCAACATGGGAAGCTGCTCTAGCATTCTGAGGCAGGAGTGGCATGATTTGATGCACTTTTCAGAAAGTTCACAGTTGCTTGTATTAAGAAGAGGCCAGAGGGAGGTGATTACACAATCCAGGTTGGAAATGATTGGGGCATGGCCTGGGGTGGCGGTGGTGGTGACAGAAGGGACAAAGGTCAGAATATGGATACATTTTGAAGGTAAAGTCAATATATCTTGCTGATGGATGAATGTGGGTATGAGAGAAAGGAGCCAGAGATGTCTCATGAATAAACATGGCTGAAGAGGTTAATTCCTACTCAGTTTCTGTAACCATTTCCCACTTGCTTTAGACAGGACTTCATGGAAAAGCACTCTAAACACTGGGAACTGATTGCAATTGCTGCCTAGACATTCTTTTAAGATATTCACTACCACCCCCAAAAAATTATGCTCTAGGAAGGAAGTACCAACTAAAAGGACTTTTGGTTGGAACGGAACAGATTCAATGAGGCCACCATAAGGAGATTTAAGAAAATCTAAAAGGAGAAAGTTCAACTTTCATCTTTGTCTATGTGCCAGTGTTCATGCCCCACAGTTAGCGGCTCTCATCAAACACCAGTGAATAACTCCGAACACAGCCGTTTCCCCCCGCAAACTCATATTCACATGTGGTATAGAGTAGTAAATTAATTTTGGTCCTCTTCTCTGATTTCTCCTTTAACTTGACCTGATTTTCTTGCAAGCCCCAGGCAGAGTTAATTTGTAGGGAGGGGTGTGTGTAGATATTAAAGAACATGTATTTGTGAGTATGCATGAATAGATGGGAATCTTTGCTGAAATATTAATATAGCACCTTTTTATTATTATTTATAGGAGAACTGTGTCTGCAGGGTGTTTAAAAGAAAAAGAAATAGAAGATAGGTGATGGGAAATTATTTTTTAGCATTCATACCCTTTGGTTGACATATAAATAATACAAATGGAATGGTAAACAGCATTACTGGTACAATTATTGAATAAGTAGAACTGTAGACTTTCACAGTACTATGTTCCCAGTAGTTCTCATGATAGGGGAAGCAGCTATTTATATAAAGATTAATACCTTTTTTTTTTTTTTTTTTACTACTTGAATTCTGCTGCTGTTATTTTATTAAAGAGCTGGAGGAAGTATTTCTGTCTAAAAGTCGAAATTCTAAAGCTTGGAGAGGAAACAGCCACAAATAAACAGCTTCAGTCTATACAGAACAAGTGAGAAGAAAATCATGTGCAGAATGCATAGCTACTTTAGTTCATTTTGAGTGACCTGCCATTCTAGAAAGACATGCAGTATTAATGATGTAGAATGTGTTTAAACCTTTCCAGAAAAGCATGCCGAGTCCTGTAGGGAAATGCAAACATTCACCTTAAAACTGAAACAGAGGAGACATCCCCACAAAGTCACATCACAGCCATCTCCTGAAAAGGATGTAATGAGTAAAAATCTCCTCTTCTCAAGGGGAGTCTCCATTAAAATGGATGTCTCACCCCAGAAGCTCCCCAAGGGTTATGGAACCTTATTTATTTAAATTGGTTGCCTGTCCCCTGAGAGTTCTACCAATGGGGTGATGAGAAACTCATTAGTGCTATTTTATTTTTAAATTCCACACAGCAGTCTCAGAACACAATCTTTTTCTTTATTTTCTTTCTGTTTGTATTGTGCGTGTGCTGTGTGTGTGTGTGTGTGTGTGTGTGTGTGTGTGCACCTGTGTGTGCAGGTATGTGTGTTCATGTGTATGTAGGTGTGTGTGTCCATATGGCTCACTTATGGAGAAGTCAGAGATGGTCACTGAGTGTCTTCTCTACCTTGCTATACAGGTCTCTCTCACCAAACTGAGAGCTCTCCAGTTGGCTAGGCTGGCTGGCTAGTGAGCTGCAGGAATCCTGGTCTCCATTCTCTAGGGCTGGGGATACAGGCTTTGCTGCAAGTGAACCTGGCTTTTATTTTCTCTATCTATCTATCTATCTATCTATCTATCTATCTATCTATCTATCTATCTATCTATCTATCATCTATCTATTTTTGTGGGGGGCTGGTGATCTTAACTTAGGTCCTCAGACTTGACCAAGCATTTCCTCACTGAGCCATCTCCCATGCCAACGATGACTTTCTTAAGGTCTTAAAATGATAATCCCCAGGTGACCACCTTTTGCCACTAGATGAGTACAGCAAATCACAGAACTAGTTACTTGGGTAGCAGTTCCCCTCTTTTAGCTCTCCTGCACCACTTTATGGATAAAGAATCTAGATTACAATGGTACAAAACTTAACCTTCAGTGGGCCACTGTGCTCTCTTTGATCTAGTTCTGCAATTCCTTAAATTCTGTGAAGAATACACAGCTTCAAATCCCACACTAAACAGAAATATAAAAGATCCAATCATGCAGATTTGCTTATCCAATAGAGACAAGAAAACAAAAACAAAATGGGGGGGGGGAAGCCATCCATGACTATTAAGCCCATATCTAAAGAGATCAATGCCCGGGCTACCAATTGGGTGCTGTCAAATGTTAAAACCACTAAATTCTCATCTTGTTAAATCATCGGATGGCCTTTTCTTCTTTAGTTAAATAGGGATAAATAATAAAAAACAATTTACAACTAAAAGATGCTAGCATTTTGCAGCTGCTGAATGTCTTTTGGGGAGATTAGATTCTATAATGAGGAGATATAACCATCATTTTATAAAAGCTGCTGGCGTCTTGGGAAAAACACCACAGAATACGATTAGAAAAAAAGCCCTTCCTTCGTGAACCTATTACAGTCATGCGCCAATTGCTTGGCATATGCTTAATGATATCTTCATAGCTGAAGAACCATCATTTGTTACTGTAAATCTTGACATAATAGATTAAGTTCAATTGTGCTTTTATTAGTTCCACTTTTGACTTGAGCGGTTTAAACTCCCCAAACCCTACAAAAGTTGAAAACAAGCCAACGACCTATAATTTTAACAAAGATATGTATATATTTTCCAATAGCTTAATTGGAAGCCTTTCTCAATTAATTTAAATATCATTTCAAGCATCCCCTGCTGATGGTTCTCTATTAAGTTTATCAAAGCTGTGGTAATAGGGGGATGAGAATTATGGAGTGGGGGAAATTCCATGTGTAGCATAGATACAGGCAATAAACAGCTAATAGCAGCGTCCTCCTTAAGCTTTCAAGAATCATAAGATCAATTAAAACAGCATCAGTTGATATAACTCCAACATTTCTGAAGGAGACTTCTTACATGGGAGAAACACAAAAAGGAGGCAAAACCAGCCATTTCTATCTCCTTTTCTGCTTCTCAGTTCCTTCCCAAACCTTGACCTGTGTAGTCCTGGGCTGTCCTGAGCAGAAACACAGCCAGATCATGACAACAGGACTGCTTTTGTTGACATTGCTTCCCACCAAGACAGAAGTGTTTTCCATCAAAGCCGAAGCCTTGGCATATTTGTGTTTTTCATAGTCCAAGTCTTACCTAACTACCTCCAACCTCAGAATACCCTAGGTTCAAACTGGAAGCCTTTAAAATATCTATCTTGTGCCTGGTAAAGGTGCTTGCCCCACAAGCCTGATAATCTGAGGTCCAATGCCTTGGACCAGCACGGTGGGAGGAGAAACCTGTCTCCCAAAAGCCACTCTCGGGTTGCCACACAAGGACTGTGGCACATGTATGTGCACAAATGCACATAATACAAATAAATAAAATACCTAAATGTAAAGATTTTTAAAATATGTATCTTATTAAGATAACAAGGCAAAGGACATCTAGATGGGAAACAGCAGGTTCTCTGATGACTATTTCTATGATAATCTTGTTTAAAACCCTAGGTGATTAGGATAAATTTTTATGTATCTATCATCTGTGAATATAATTATTTCTCATATTTACACATGTGATTTAATTCTTATATCTATGTACATAAAATTTACTCCTTATACATCTTACAGCTAGCTATATGATGACTATGCACATATACTAATTTTAGCTTCTTATCAAAGTTAAGATTTTTAATAACAGGATTCCAAATTCATGAGTCAGATGACACATTGAGACAAAGCTGGCCGTGGCATACGGAGCATATTCCCTGTAGCTTACTCGGAGGCGATCTTTCTTGAAGTCTTACACTCTCCCTCTGTGGATGCTGCACGTCAACAGCTGCCCAGGCAAGCTTCTACTTACAGTTTCAAAGCTGGGAAATCTCCATGAAAGTGGTCACATTCCCTTGTAAGCATGTTTCAAGGCTGGAGTCTTTGCTGCTGAACTGTGTGGAAAATCTAGCTCCTCGTACTGGGGCAACACCTCATGCTTCATGCACCCCGAGAGTGACAGGACCAGGTGGGAAAGACCTCACCTTCCTGAATGAACATGAGAAAATCCAAAGTTTTAATGAGCTAATCACACCTGCAAGGGAAGGCGGGTGGGAAGGGCACACGGATGGACGGGTGACTAACTACGATGACAGAAATCCAGTGAAGTCATTTCTTGGAGACCAGCTGAGGGTCCAGTTCTCTCCCTTTTCACAGCCCAAGGGTTTGGGAAGAGGGTCTGACCTAAAGCAACATGTAACCATATACGTAAGCCTTACAGCCTTGAACTTCCAGAGTGACCCCCGGAAAACTATCTACCAGCCTTGCTGGATTTGTATTTATTACTTTGCTTATTGTTAGAAGCTACCTGGGTCTTTTCTGGGCAGAATATGGGAAGCAGAAAGAAATCATGTCAAGTTTAAATTTTGGCCCCGAGACAGGCTTCATTTTTTCACTTTGCACACGTTCTTGTACAAGTCTCAAACTGAGGTGGTCACCTAAGCCCTAAGGGGGTCACTTCCTCAGTGAATCCCTCCCTCCCATTTATGATCCCAGAGCCTATTAAAGGGACACCTATATGTACACTGTGGAGTGCTTTCTCTCTACCTGACTTAGAACAATGGCCTCTGGTTTACAGCTGGTTGGTCAGTTGGAAGTTCAGGTCACAGCTGGGGACATGTGATGAAGAATCTGAGTTGAGGGAAAGCCTGGGCAGCTGAGTTGAGGAGAAAGAAGCCTTGTAGAATTGAGGTCTGATGCTGCCTCTAAGTAGGTAGTTTCAGAACTGAATTGATTTAGTGTCTACCAGCTTGAGTCTGCTGGAGCATTGATTGGATGTGGGTAGGGAGAAATATCTATATATTACGTGACTAGAGGTTATGTGTTCTCTATGTTTAGTGTGTATAGAAAGAAAGAAAGAAAATCAGAATTTCATCCTGATGGAAGGTGTTCACAAAGAGGTGAAAAGAGTGATGGGTAGCATGCTACATTTGAGTCTGTTAGTGATCTTAAGGGAACTGTGATCCTTAGAAGCATCAGGGCTTGGGACAGGGTCCTATGTGCACATAGACAGATTCAATCCAGTGTACGAAGGCAGTCCTGGTGTGTGGGGGTGGGGGAAAGAGAGGGAGGAAAATAGATAGGGTGTGTGTGTACTGAGTCTGTTTATTTGCTGAGGATACCATAGGGGCCGAGGATTTAACTGGTATGCATATAAAACTGGCTTTCTTGTACAGGAATAGGCTCACTGTGCAGAGTGACATTCAGAGAGGCGTTAGATGCAGACACTAGAGAACAAGAGATCATGTATAGCTAAAAATGGTGGAGGAGAACATCTGTGTCTCCATCTCAAAGTAAGATTCTCTGATGCCCTTCCCTTACTGTCCTTTAGATAATGCAAGGTTTCAAATGTGATCGTCTGGATTTTAATCTGCATGATCTTGTTCTACAGGATATGGAAAGAAACCAAATTCATTCACACGAAACAAAAGGATGCCACTCAAGGAGGATCCAAAGACTTTCTCCCCAATAAATAAGTGGTCCCTGCTGAACCTGAGCTTTAGATCAGGAGAGATCAGGGTGGTATGGCTGTAGGTGAGGGTGGCTGAACCATAGCTTTGGAAACATGGCTCCTATGACTGCCCTGAGATACTAATTAGTTAGTCATGGAGCCCAATACTCAAGAATTTAAAATTTTGATGTCATTTGGAGCTTTTTTCTTTCTGTGTCTTCATTCCTTCTCAATGTTTTAAAAGATTCTTGGCACACAGAAACAGCACCTGAATGTTCTGAAAAAGGCACCCCAGAACTCTTAGCTTACCTGGCATGAACATTTTCTGGCAATTTGAGAGTTGCTGATGGGCCAGAGCTTCTCCTATCCTTTCTTTTCTGACTCAGGATAATTTCTAAGTTGGGTGATTTGCCAGTCACTGTGGTTACATGCAGATGGAGAAAAGCGCAATGGGGGACACTATGTGGAGCACTTCTAAGCTGCTGTCTTGAGTGTGTGCATACTTCCCTTGAGTGTGTGCACACTGCCCTTGAGTGTGTGCACACTGCCATACTAACATTTCCAACTCATCTCACCAGTACTCACTGAGGGCTGACTGTGTAAAGAGAGAAGGAAGGGAAGGCCAAATCACATGCAACCCTTGACATGCTTCAGTGAGAGAGACAGATAAACAAATGGGTAGCTCTCATGTCAACACGGCGACTCAGTTAAAAACAATCCATCACTGATGTCATATATGGGCATGCATTTGTGGTGGGGGGAAGAGGTGGACAAGCGGAGAAGACTCAGATGCTGCTGCTATGCTGGAGAGAGAAGAGGGGAAGGAAGTCTCAGATCCCGTCAAGTGGGTGTGAAGGTGTTAAGTAGGAAGGCTAGCAGAGAGGCAGTCAGCAGAGCGTCCTCTCCCTGTTTTCTCTAAAAAAGAGAGAAATAGAAGCCCAGAAGGAGGTTAAGGATCCTTGGCCAGTGGGAAGTGTTTCAAAGTTCTAAAGCTTTTAGGTTTTTGGAATGTTTGCATGTGTATAAGTAAAACATCTTGGGAAGGGGACCCACGTCTAAGGATGTAGTTCATTTATGTTTTAAATACACCTTAACCATATGACCTGAAGGTGCAGCAATTTTTTTAATTTTGTCCATGGAACAAAGTTTGTATCTGTTGAGCCACTGGACCTATACCATGTTGGTATTGAAAAAAATTTAGATTTTGAAACATTTCAGATGAGGGGTTCTGAACCTATGTATATTTCCTAGAGCTATTTTTGAAGACAAAATGAGGCAGTTGGGGATAGTGTTTATTATAAGGCTAAAAGAGTCAATTTGGGGGTAGGAATCACAAAACTATAATTTGAAGAAAATTGTCCATCTATTTGTCTATCAGTTAGTCTAACATCAAATACCTTCAGTGAAGTACATATTCCCTAGTTTAGCTCCAGGCTGTGCCACGCCCTCATTTCATGTGCTATCTTCCTTCAATTATTCCTAGGACCTACCTAACACTGGAACTTCCTAAGTTAAAGGGGTCTGCACGATGTCATGGGGGAACCCTGAATAGTTTTGAATCCAGATATCTTTTTAAACAGAAGAAAAGTGATTCAGAGCTATAGCATTAGTGAAGGTGATTAAGAACGAGTCTTAGAGTTATTTTTCATGAAACCCATTTCAATGACAACAAATATCATTTTTGTCCAGTCAAGAATGAACTAGTTGATGAAATAGTAGTGTGAGAAGATAAAGAGAGAAAGTAATAACAGTGAGGTTTTGTACATGGGAAAAATTAAGAAAAACTCATACAAATTTTTAACAGAAATAAAAAAATAATAATTTTCATTCAAATTAGAAAAATGATAAAGAGTGAAAGTCGACTTGTGGACCAAAGTCTGGAAAGGTGACATCCCTCTGGTAATGCCCCACTCTCTCTGGTCCAGACCACAGCTGCTTCAGGGAAAGAGCTGTAAGGAGAGGGTGACACATGATGGACGTCAGTGGGTCACGTGACGCGAGGAAGCCGGCGCAAGAAGGAAGGCAGTGCTAGCAAAGCGCTCAGAAGACTGAAGAGAAAGAAACACAGGAGTGTCCACAAGAAGAAAAGCCTAGGGAGGATTTTTCTGGCTATCACTAAACCCATAATAATGAAATTTGCCTACCCGAAAAAGCACAAACTCCAACCTGAGGCCAGAGAAAGCCGATTGGACAGAGGACGCCAGAGAGAATCATGGGACATGGACAGAAGAAGGGCCCCTGCACAAGGGGTTTGCTTGAAATCTATTGTTAACTCAGAAAGGTCTGCCAAGCAATTTGTTCTATTTGAGTCAAAAACGCCAGCTTCAAGCAGGTGCAACGCTTTCCTTTTCTCCCAATTCAAACACCATTTACAAACGCATCCTGGTGATTCAGACCCAAAATTACCAAACCCAATAACAGATCGGGGCTGCTGAGGAATCTGAACTTTGTTTACACAATTAGGAGACACTCCACGAATGACAAGGTTCCCGTAGCAAATTAACAAGAACAATTTTCCTGTCTCGGGAGCTGTCAAGATGGGCCCTGTTGGCCAATTTATCTTACTCTAGCACATCTCTGGTGCTTGTCAATCAATATGTGAAACATTTGGTGCTGATTGCCATTTTTCTCTCCACTTCCTTTTGCCTCTTGTACCAGGCAATTTACTGCAAGTCAATCAAGGTCGAAGCCGACCTTGTTTAAATAAAACAGTGTTGAGCTCTGTGCACACCAACAATTTCAAAGACGGAATGAGCTGTATCTTTTGCATTTACATTTATACTACCTTCCCCACCCCCGCTGGATCTCCTAAAATGCCATCCTTGAATTATCAGTCAAAGCTAAGCCACCTAGAGAACAAGAAATCGAAGCTGAGCATGTGGGAAGGAAACCTATATTTCAATGTATACTCTCAGTATGAAAGATGCCCTCTGCCAATAGAAATGCCTCACCAATGAATGATCATGGTGGTTTTGCCTATCACTGCTCAGTCCTAACTTGAGGCAAGGCCACAGCAAACGAACAGCACATCCCAAACCATCCCAAGTTGGCAATATACAGGAAGTAATTTCAAGTGTTCAGCCTAGGGGATCAGGTCCTTTGGTTGCGAGTTTTTCGGACAATTTGGTGACAGCCCCTAAGCATTTCAATGAGTCAAGCACAATCCTTTATCATCATTGTGCTGGTACTGACTGAGGAGTACAGCAGAGAGGATGCTTCTGTGTCTATTGATATTATCAGAATCAACCTGCTCACAGCCCCACCCCCTCCTGCCGACTACCTATATCTTTATGATTTTCAATAAGCCGGTCTTAATGTTTAGCAAACACTCCACCCTGCCTAAATGTTAAGAATACACAATGAAATGGGCCCTGGCTAAGTGGGACTTTCTAAGAAAGAAATACAGTCGGGTGAATATAGGCTGTCCCAAAATAGCAACATGCAACTTAATTGCTGTGGTGGCGCCAGGCTCCCAGAACAGCTTCTTAGAAATGGACTCTTGGTAAGGGCCTACTATGCAGAACACAGTTTGATGCTCTCTGATGTTCCTTACTATAGACTCAAATTAATATGTAAGCAAAGTACAATGTCTTCCAAAACTCCAAACAGGAAAGATTTCTATGCACTTTGTGCTAATTGCAGTTTTCATTGGGTTTGGAAGTGTCTCAGACTTCAGACTAGGCCATGGTCTGATTTTGTTTCACGATTTTGAGAAGATACCACCAAGGGACATGCGCGCACCCCCCCCCCCCCCACACACACACAGGAGGAGCATCCATCATATACCAGGTAGCCAGGACACGTTAGGAGCAAACACCAGGAGAATCTGTTTTCTGGAGCTCAGAGTGCAGTCAGGGTATTGGGTACTAACAAAATCACCTCAGAAATAAGATTACTACTATGACCTGAGATAAGTGTTGTGTGGGGTGTATTTAAAGGCAGTCTAGAACAGGCTGGGAAATGAAGAATGCTCCCTGAGGACATGAAGCTGTAGCTGAGCTCTTACCCACATGAGCTGCTTCTTTGGTTTAGTACCTGCTCAAGTGAGGTCTACTGACCAGCTCATGCCTTCAAAGTGCCAAAGCTGAGAGCAAATGCCTAGAGACTTTCTTGGAAACTTGGCACTACTAAAAGCAAGCATTGGAAAGGCAGTGACCACATTCTTAGTGGTGTATAGATGGGTCTGAATGATAGCCTGACAGGGGTCTTCCAGAAGGGAAAACTGTGTGTGGGTCATGTGTGGAGGGACCACAGATAAATGGTCCTCGATCTCACAGAGGATTGTGGGCTTGAAGGTTTCCTTCATCATAGACAATGCCAGCAGTTCTTCTCTGAGGACACAGACAATGTCATCCCGCAGGTGCTGTTTCATTAGGCTAGATGCTTGCGTTTGCCTAGATCTCAGCAAATGGCAACAGATCCAACTTCTGTTTGAAATGGCAGTGGCCAGTGATAGTGGTGAGGTGTAGCCACAGCCCTAGAAGAGCTGGGGGTGAAAACATGGCCACAGAGAAGTTCCATTTCCTTTGGCTCCCTGGTGTGCCCAACCATGTGGAAGGCTGAGGAGGTTCTTGGAGTTCATCCTCAATTTTACCCTGACCCAAGGCATGGCTGTGTCCAGTCTGTGGGAAACCCACCAGGCTGGAAGCCGATGTGTGCATTTATGAGTCATTAATGAAATGTTTGAAAAAAAAATGCCATGAACAAAGCAGACAAATGGAGACAAAGGCAAGGAAACTGGATAGCTCACCTACAATTCTTGAAATGAGCACTGCATCAAAAAAGGTATCATCAGGGGCAACTAAGGAAATGTGGCTACAGCCTAAGGACCAGATAACATTTCCATGATAAATTCTACAGCATGGACAATTTCCCCACAGTTATGAATAATGCCCTTGCTCTTAGGAACAGTGGTATCATTGTGGTACTCAGGGGTACAAGGATAAGGCATAGGGCATCTTACTTTACGTAGGCTCAGAAAAAAGGAAACACATATGTGGGCAGGTGTCGGGAGAGAGCAAAGCACACCTCTGGGGAAGGTGTTCCTCCTACTCTCTCTGTGGTTTGGAAATCACATCTAAACAAAGTTCAAAACTGAGAATGTTGGACAGGGAAGATGACTTAGTGCATGAAGCACTTGCCTCGGAAGCCTTATGACCAATGTAGTAGCAAGACAAATGTGGTAGCTCCCTTGTCTGTCACCCCGTGCTCCCACAGAAAGATGGGAGACAGAGACAGGGGAGTCTCAAAGTGTGTGGCAAGCTAGGCTGGCCTGTGCGATGGTGAATACAAGAGGCCTGTCTCAAATAGGGGAGGAGATGAGGTCCAGCACCTGGGGAGTCTGCTGACCTCCACGTTCCTGCTGGCGCATGCATGTGCCTGCACTCAGACACAAGGACATGCACACACGTCACACAACAACAACACAGCACAAACACAGACACAAAGAAATGAGAATGATGATTTTTTTAGGTAAATGTAAACTGTCCTTCAAACAAATGGACAGCCTAAGTGGCATATGGTTGCTCTAACGAATTGTTTTATGCAAAGCGAAGCAATGTCGCCAGGTCTCTGTCAGCATTTAGTCATGGGCACAATTACCCCTCAAATGGAGGGCTGGGACCGCTTGGCAGTTCCCTAGGCAGCAGTGATTTTCAACCCCGTCTGACAGACTCTGATAGACTCAACGTTCTTTTCTTGACATTAATTCATTTGTGATCTTTACTGCCATACTGAGCTGCTTATCTCGAGGTGGTCCTTAATGGCGCATGGTATATTTTATTGATGCTTCCTTTATTCCTGTGTGTTTCTTCTTCATGATTGTATCAGTTGTTACTCTCCATCTCCTTCAGAACGCTATTCTCTTGTGAGACAAGGCACTGCTCGAAGGCTTAATGAGGCTTCTATATTGTTAGGCTGATTTATCAGGTTCTCAGTTAACATGAGGGTGGAGGGTGAGGAGGAGATTTCAGATACTCCAGGATGAATCCAGCAACCAGAGTTTGCAGAAGTTTCCTTTTTGTGTCTGCAGCATTGGCCAAAGAGTGACGTTCGGTTCTGATGGAATCCTAGGGAGGAAGACACTCGCCATTCTTTAATTTCTTCCACCATTTCATGCTCCACTGTTTGTAGAATCAGTATTAGAGTCCTATGTCACTGCAGGCACTTTGGAATTCCAAAGTCCTCTGATAGCTTGGCACTGAAGTCAGGGTCCAAGCTCTCTTGTTTCAGCTTTCTTTGGATGCTCTGTCACAGTTAACCCTTTCCTTCTCTGCAATCAGATGCTCAGGCTCAAATGGTTATTTACATTAGTTAGTACTCACTCATGGGCGAAGCACTGACTGGATTTGCTTTCAGTAAAGTCACCTTGTGAATTAGGTAGATAATTTAGCAGCACCCCTCAACCTTGGAAGAACTTTTCTAACATAGAAAAGGAAAAAGAATGAAAAGAAAAAAAAAACCAGGTATTTCTTTTTCTAAGAGAATCCAAAAACACTGCATGTGCTCACTGCTAATGAGCATATTTCCAATATCAATGGAAATTAGGCCATCACTCTGGAAGACATGGCATTACATTCACTTTATATTGTAGTCTCAATTCCACACACATACACACTCATACCTCTACAGTCTTTCATTTCTAAAATAAAAGCCAGTTTAAGAAGAAATCCATATCTCATGGTCTATCCATGCTCTTCATTTTTCTTTGCTAAAAGCTGGGCTGCCTAGGTTTTCAATGCTAACAAATGTTATATGACAGGTTCACCGATTTACTGTTCTACACCCTCTTTAATTATGGATGTATGAAGGAAAATTTCACTGAGAAAAACAATAAATCACCATTGAAATTATTTGTTAGTTGAATGAGCTGAATAAACAGTTGGCTTCAGGGCAAAGATTCATCTGGCATCTTTTAAGTCATCTTGTATTTTTTTTTCTCCTCACAGAAATCAGGTCTGGGCCCTCAGGAATCAATCAGGAACAAAGATGTCACAGAGAAGCTGGGGAACTCAACCAATGGATGTCTTGTGGTGATAATTTTTTTGCATAGTTTTAGTAATAATAACCATTTTTATAAATACGTCTCAAGTATTACTGTGTCCCTATACCACTTGATCATTATACACACACACACACACACACACACACACACACACACACACACACACGTTTCTTTAAACTAATTTAATTCAAAATAATACTCTTAAGCTAAAAAGTGGCAAGCCCTGAGTCTAAATAAATTTCTGAGAACAGATCTTATGATCTCAGTCATTAAGAGTCTATACATTCTGGAAACCATATCTCCTCAAATAAGTCCCCATATATTAAAAACTATGTTCAGATTACAATCCTGACTCACAGCTTTACTGACTTACATAATCCTGCTTCTTTCCAGCTAGGTGATGAAGACAAGTTTCATAACTATTTTCCAAAAACTGAGCACAAATCGAATACGCAAAGTACACAGAGGTCTAACTTTACTGGAGTCCCAGAAAAAAATGTGCCATCAATAGAGTTTCTTGAGGGAAGTGAAGGAAATAAGAGTAATATGATAGTTAGTTTCAATTTGAAAGCAGGAAGTATGTCAGTAATGATAACTGATGCTATTTTGTAATAAATGTTTCCCTTGGCATCACAAGCAGACTTGGGCACTGGGAGCTTCCATGTAGGAATTAGTTTAGCATCCATCCTTGATGTCCCAGTTGAACTTGTCCAAAAAGTTATGAAGAATCATGGCTGCTTTGAACAAATTCACACAAATAGTACTGGCAGTTTTCAAGATACGACAAATACCTTGGCTCTGGATTTCGCCTGCCTCAGCAGGTTAGCTGCCTGTAGCAAATCCCATCAATATCTCAAGTAGAACATTTGTTTTAAAGGTATTTATATGGATCCTAGGGCTCCCAATTTTGGAAACAGATTTGAGTCATGTAATTAGGTATTTTCACCAGAAGAGCTGACCATTTGGGTAGTTCCTATCGTATCACTAAGCTTTAGATTTTACCATCCATATATTGATTAGACATTGCTTTATGTCAGATGCTTACAAACATGTACAAAAAAAGCTGGTCCTGATTTAGTGTGATTGCATACTAGGACTCAATCCTCTATTTCTTCTGGAAATTCCCTATTTGTCTCAATACTAAGCCAGGTGGGGGTTCCCAAAAGGCTTTTCCTGGGTCTCCTTGACGTCAACTAAGATGGGAATCAAGGGGCCCTGGGAAGCAGAAGACAGTGACATAGGCCCTTGGAGACAGTGTGATTGTGGTTCCATATGCTGCTGCTCAGAGGCATAAGTGATCCCTCTCATCTCCTGCATGTGCAAGAGTGTGAAGGTGGCAGGAAATAAGCCAAACACAAACCAAGTGAACCCAAACCATCCTTGCTTCCCTAGCACAAGAAGCCTTCATTTGACTCCAGGCAGTGCAATCTCTAGAGAATTATAAAAGCAAAAGAGACTTCAACATCTTTCCTGGGTCAATAAGAAAAAGATGTAGCCCTCAGAAAAGAAAAGAATAGCAAGTGGAGTGGGGTGTCCATGTCATTCACAAATACCTACTCACGAACACATTAATAATCACGATGATCAATCTCTACACTGTCAAGTCAATGTAACTTTGAAAAGCAGATGAATATTTTTTAAATGAACAACTAGATAGCATTTGAATAAATATTAATGCTGGAGAAAATATGAGGAAGCCAATTCTGTCCTATCCAGATGAGAGTGTATATTAATACTCAACAGTCCTTTTGGAGGCTGATTCTGTACACAATTTTCTATTACTCATCTTCTAAGATATTTTCTTAAGCTCTGTGTCACAGATGCACAAGAAATATGCAAGGTGGCTCATTCATTTTTGTAGTGGTAATAATTAAAAAACTAAATCTCCAACAGGAATGAAATGGCTAAACAACCAGTGGTAAATCCATACACTGAATCAGATGTTAAAAATAATATTTTGGAAGAATATTAAATCATGTGAGAAAATATATTACAAGACATATTTATATATACACATATATATATATGTACTTGTCTATAAATAAATATTATTAATGGCATTATAGGAAAATTCAGAATTTATAGTATTTTCCTTGTATTTTATATGATTTTTATCTGACTTTACACAACTCAAAAAGTGATCCTAAGTGCCTTTTAAATTTAAATCTATATCTTCCACATAGGTGTCTATACTGAGAACCTCATGCCTTTTCTATGAGTTCATTATAATCTGAGCTCCACAGGGAATGGATGTAGTCCCAGGTGTTCCTCTCTTTTTCCAGAATGTTCTTAGTTGCTCTTGTTTAGAATGAGATAGTCCTCTCTGGTTTGTTTTTGCTAAGGTTTCTTGAGCAAACTCAATGCCAGTGGAATCCAAAAACGCACCGTTGTACAGCTGGCTGAGCCTTCCCAAGATGTCCTGTTTGTCACAGTGCTTGCCACCTCAACTTGACAGTCCATAAAGTTCTACTCGTGTCCTCAAGTGGACAGATTGAGTTCCCTGGGGTTGGTCCTGGTCTCAAACCCTCAGGTGAAAGGGGCTGTTTGTTCACTCCAATAGACAATTATGAAGGGCAATTAAAAATTTAAATTATGTTAATAGGCCAGAGAAAAATGACTGTTTGCAGAAATCAGTGGCAATTACCAGACATAATGGTTCTCAATTAGGCTGCAGGGGATTTTTCAGTCATTCATAATTCACTATCTTAAATGTATCATAAAAAAGTAATTGTCACTTGTTAATAAAACTTACTTAAAAACAACGAAGCCATGTTACACAGAAAGTAGCATTGCTTGCTCTTTCGTCAGCTTAAACAGCTTGTATAATCTTAACTTTAAAATGTAGTACAGGCTAGCTCAAAACAAAATCAAATAAACAAAGTATAGCTTTTCTAGATCTTCACTTGCACTGTCCAGGGGCAACTGTGGTTTCTGCTCAGTTGGAATTCTTCCTTCTAACCACCTCCTTGAGTCCATTAAAAGGGGTAAAGGGTGGGGAAGTCTATCCAAAGAATATATTGTATTAATATTTTTAGTCAATTAAATATGAAAACATAAAAGTGTTAGCTTGCTGTTTCTACCATGTTTATTTATCTCCTTAGATTTCATTAAAAAAAACTGTATTATATGCAGCTGTTCCATGAGCCCCAGGAATACAGTCAGCATTCATGCATGAGCATATAGCTCCACTCTCAGGAAATACAATCTGTTGAGTCAATTGCTTGGCACATGTGATGTGATTCAAGGCCTCTTGTCTCATTGGTTCAAAACTTGACTTCTAGTGCTCCAGGGAAAAGCCAAAAAGGCCAAGAAGAAGTAAGAGGTAAGGAGAAGGAAGCCAAAGAATAGTAGAGGGCAACTCTTAAATAAGAAGATTAATGGGATGGCTTTATCTTTTTTGATTTAGTACCCAGATGATAACGCCTCTTTTGTCTCTGCTTAAAAGAACAACAGCTGCCCTCCTCCATGT
The DNA here is from genome assembly GCF_004664715.2 of Peromyscus leucopus. Lineage (NCBI taxonomy): Eukaryota > Metazoa > Chordata > Mammalia > Rodentia > Cricetidae > Peromyscus > Peromyscus leucopus. The sequence continues at coordinate 10,907,316 of NC_051086.1, forward strand.
CTTATCCAATCAGGAAATCTTTGCTGCACCCTCAAGTCACAAACTGTAGTTCACCAAAAAGACAGAAGCAGAGACAGTGAATTCTCCTTGTCCCCCTGTGATAATAGTCTTACTTAGGGGAGTCACAATGCAGCAACATTTCGAGAAACTTCTCTGAGAGAGAGTGCTAGGCTATTCTGGGCCAGGCATTTCAGAGATGTGACCTTATTTAGTTTTCACCATTATCCTATGCAGCATATATTTTCACAACTCTGTCCTACAGCAGTGCATCATGGGATTTTCAAAAATCAATGCCATGTTGCAGATGACAGAAAGTAGCAGTACAGCACTTTGAACGCAGATATTTCTTGATCCAAAGCCTATAAACATTCCCTTCTTGTGTGCTGTCTACAGTTTGAAACTGCAAAGACACAACCATGAGATGTCTTAATGTGTGATAGTCCCACCTGTGACTTGCCTTCATGGATGCAATGCTGATTGCACATGGACTAAGGGTGGAATGCCTGTAGTTTGATATGTTTGCCACTGTGCCACCAAGAAAATTGTCTGAGGGATTTTTAAGTTACCCACAAGCAGACAAATGATCCCAACTTTCTGTATAATATGAGAACACAAAGATGTCTAGCCTTTATTGAATCTGTCTTAACTGGCCTCAACAGATGCAGAGAACTCCCCATAAAAGGATAAAAGACATACATTTTGTACTAAGACCTATACATGGCTGGCTTCTTCCTGCATTCACATCTTAGCTCAAACATTGCCTTCGCAGAAATATTAATCCTTCTAGTCTTTCTAAAGCAGAAGATACGAAATACCAGTTAGACTCATGCCTCCCATGATATTTTTCTGTAGGTTTAACTGTCCATGCTTGCCTTGCCTTATGGAAATGCCAGCAATTTGACATGTTTGCCATCATACTTCTACATTCAACCTAGTGCTTTCTACAAGGAATGTTCATTCAATGCATGATTGTGCTTATGCATTTACAAGATCAAGCATCTACTTTCAACAAGTACCCAAGCATGGGCTGGTAAGTACAAGGCTTTCCTTTGCAAGAGTCTACAGGAAGTGAAGGCATTTGGTACTCAGTAGGATTTTACCTAGAGTGGTGACTGTCTAGATTCTGAACAGCTGAGATAGTTGACAGAGATATGGAATGAAAAGGGACACAAGGAGCTTCTTTACTCTGTCCCTTCCTGAGGCTGATTAGTGACGGCAGCGTCTCAAGTGGCATGAAAGATGCGCCAACATTTACTTGGTTGGTGATGGACTTGCTGCCTCACAGGACTGCATTTTCCCTGGGTCTGAAGCTCTGCTGCCTGCAGTGAAATGCTTGTCTCCTCATGATAGATGTTTCCTCTAATGTCATTTATTGAGCAAATACTGTGAGAGTATTTGTGTCAACCAATGCACATGAGAACTCAACCTTTGTGCAGCGGGCAGCTTTCTTTACTAGATCCTGACTATCTACAGTCCACCCTTCCTCCTGGGCACTGACATGATTTTACATCCTGTTCTTTTTGTTTGCAGAGATGGAGGATGTGTTCCTCATGAAAGGCCATGCTTCAGACATAGTCCTAAAGTTTCTGATCCTTTGAATCTGTCTACAATTTTCTTTCTCAAACAAATGATTTGTACTTGACTTGTAAAGTGAAGCATTATTTCTTTTACAATTGCTAATTTTATTTTTTAAAGTTTTAATGATATTTACTTTAATTCTAGTAAAATGAACAGTTCATTTTTATTATAAATTAATGAATGTTTAATAAAAAACTTTTAATGAAGACATTTATAAAACAAAGGAAAACTGTCCTGCTTCCCATTCCCAGCCCTCCTGTTTCATCTACCCCTTCTTGATGTGACCACTTTAAGTGGTTTGCTATATTGGTAATGGTAAGAGCTGAGCAATTAACTGGGTGTCTACACATACCCATGAAGCCCAGATTCATAAAGTGTGTTTATTCCTGGAAGTGAATACTCTGTCCATCTATAGTTTTGAGTTACAAATATGCTGGAATTGAGGCAGTATATTGCATTGTATGATTTGACTTTTACAAGCTAGTACAAGCTGTCTCCAGAACACTGCGGACATAACTTCATTATCCTCCCTTTCTCTTCTACTCTTCTTACTTATGCCTGTCTGTCTGTCTATCTATCCACCCATCCATCCATCCATCCATCCATCCATCCATCCATCCCTATACCCACCCACCCATATGTGGCCTCACATATATAGTCATACACAAATTAAGATTACACAGAAACACTCTTTTGTTTGCAATTCAGCTCTGTTTCACTCAATTCACTGCAGCTCTGTGTTTGGAAATCTTCTTAAAGCCCCTCATAACAGGAAACGGCCTGTGCAAGCACCCCAGTTGAAATGAGCATCTTTCATTTGTCTACAGGCGCCATGGGCCTGTGAGCATGTGTGTGTGTGTGTGTGTGTGTGTGTGTGTGTGCCGCACATGCGCACTCTTGTCTATCTATTGTAAAAGGGAGTAATTCATCATTGGGCAGCAAGTTCTGCTCAGATGGTTTATTGTCCTGACCTCATTAAAAGCATGTAATCCACGCAGTGCCGTAAATCTATGCCTCTAAATACTTTCCTCTTTAATTTTTTAATACTGCACACATGAAGGGAAAGGTTAAAGCCAATTAAAAGAGATACAAATACCATTATTACTACCCCGACAAACAGTTAGTTATTGGATTTGGTCATTTCAGTTTAGAAAGCCATTATTTTTGTTCCTGAATGAATTAGTAATCAAGCTGTTTATTGACTTGTCTTATCTCTGAGATGCTAAATATTTTTTTTGGTCCAGTCTCTCTCTCTCTCAATTGGCATCATTCCTGCACACATAAAAATTATGGACAACTTAAGGTCTAAGTGCAAACAATAACCGCACAGCTGCATGTAGAAATCAGCATATGGACAGGGCCATCATTTCCACTGGTCCAGGAAGGAGTGCGCTGAGCCTCTCACTCAGTGGTTATTGTTATTGTTGTTGTTGGTGTTCTCTCCCATTAAGGCTATTATATGACACTGACAGATGCTTAAAAGCATTTAGGGCTGAAAGAACTGTTGGGAAAATTGCCGCAAAAGATTGACAAATGATGATCTTTTTGTCCACAAGGTTCTTATTTCCTGTGCAAAATGGACCAAAAGAATAAAGGGGAAGAGAAAGAACCATTAATGTAAAGACTTGGTATTGTTTTCTGACATGAGTTCGTCTCTTCCCTCGCATTTGGCCGGAAACGTGACTCTGTTTATGAAAAAGCTGTAGGGCTGTAAGACACAGCAGTTAACTGTTTGCTAGCTGATTGATGCTTGCTTGGCTGTCCCATACTCTCCCAACTCTCTCTTTATTCCTTTAGGAATATGAAATGGGCCCTTAGAATCTGAGAGAACTTGGGACTATGTGCGACCAGGTTTGTGAGTCAGCTACTTCGGTCATTTAATTGTCTACCACCAGGTCCAGAGTGATGAGTGAGAAATGCCAAACTGTAAAGAGCAATGCTGACCACAGTGTGGGGGTTCAGAATAGACTCATAGTCACAGGCCCACATCCCCCAAATTCACAGGACTCAGCATCCCTATAAGTGGCACATCATTTTCTTGGTATTGTTAGCCCTCAGAATTTGGGAGGCATTAGTTCCAGGATCCTTGATATCCAGGATATCAAGGTCTGAAGATGCCCAAGTTCTATGTGTATAAGGATGTGATGTTCATACACAACTCTTGTATATTCTCCACACACTTTGATTACACCTAGGTCTCTCAGAAGAGCTGTTACACTTCAGCACTTAGGCAATAATGACAGGAAAAAGGTCTATATGATGTCAGTGGAGACACAATTAAAATAGTTCATATTTGTGGGTGATTAAATCTGTGGGTTTCTGAATCTTCAGAGATGAAGGGGCAGCTATACTCTACGCTCCTACTTATAGGGATCAAAGTCAGGTGCTTTCTGTGGGTACAAGGGAAACATAAATACAAAGAAACTCACAACAAAAAGCAAGACAAAAAGACTGAAATTAGACATCTCCGAGTTAAGGGAAGAAAAGGCTACAGTGGCAACATGTCATTGGTGTTGTCTTTATAATTGGACGCCAGAACAGGGCTTCTGAAAGTGTTCCCTGGGGGTAGCAATGCCACTATCTTGTGGGCAATGTAACAGGAAAGAGAAATTTGAGACCTGTCCTGGACACAGCTGGGCTTTGGTTTTAGTAACCTTTTAGGGTGCCTACTTAAGGCTGACGGTCCTACTCAGCTGTAAGTTTTTGTGCTTGGGTTGATCACCCTGCCTACTACACATGTGATATATATTACAGGGCACTGTTGACATTACACTGTTAGTTTATTTATTTATTTATCCATAATATCTACCCTAGACTGTAATCTCTTTCGGGGCTCCAAGGCTCCTGCTGGTGGTTCCTTGCTTTGGTTTCAGAGGCCACTCAGGGTCCTAGAACACAGCAGATCCCCAGGAAATCAATAATGAGGTAAAAGTGTATACATAAAAACCATTGAAAAAGAAACATGTAGAGAGATTTAACTCCGTTAAAGTTAATAGTTCGAGCTTAATAAATAAGACTCATTCCTAAGAGAAAATGACCTCTTTTAAAAAGAAAGGAGAAAGAAAAACATGGACCCAGGAACATTCTCAAGCAGCTTCTAATGAGATCACAGCTTATTCTCTTAAGGAGTGAAAGAAATAATTGAACACATCTCACACTAATGACTTCTTACACAATGTGTCCATAATCCAATGGCATTCAGAGTCAGACAGGATCCAATGACCCCTGATGGCATCCAGTTTTATATAGTCTCAAGAGGGGCTCAGTAAAACCCCAAGACCTGCCAGATCGAGCTCAGTGAGGTGGAGCTGCAAATTCCTTCAGGTGTGATGCTTCCTGTCTCTCTTTCCAGAACAAGAGGGCACGTTACAGAAGAAGGAGACACTCAGGCACTGTCCCAGTCTGCTTTCTAAGAGGTGCTATGAGACCTGGAGCATGGACTTTCTGGTCCTTGTTGCCTTTAGGAGGCCCTGAAATTGTCCTCTGTAGCCTCCATTTTCTATTCTGAGATTCATTTTGGTACCAAGTGAGTGTCATTGAGGCCAGTGTCTGCAGACTTTCGGTGCTGGCCTTTGCACGGTCCGGCATCAGGAACCCCCACTTCCTGTCTTGTTTTGCATTCCTGAGCTTCTACTTCTTCATACTGAAAAAATGAGAGCAATGCTTTTACTGAATATTTATATAGTTTTACCAGGCATCTGACATGGACCAGGAGCTCAATGAGTATTCGCATTTATAACAAATTCACAATGCCATGTTCTATGAGGCCTTCTTCAGCCGGAGCTCACAGGCCTCTGGAGAGCCAAGAAAAGGATGAGAGACTGTCCAAAGAACATGAAACTCGTTTCCTATTTGTACATGCCCCTGTTCTTTGGGCATGAAGTCCCTAACACTAATCAGATGATCAATGAGGTCCATGTCCCTCTGGGGTACACAATAATAGTGCTGGGGACTTTAGTAGCTGAATTAGGTCCTTGGCAAGCTGACAAACCAGGAAAGTAGGGCAGTTTTTCTGAGGCTAGCAGCTCACCGGATGCATGGGGCACACAATTTCAATTCCATACCATGTGTGTTTGTTTACTTTTCTTCTACTTCATAAAAGGAAATAGTATTTCAAATGCACTCCACCATGAGGACAGGTAGTTCATTTTCACCTCAAACAGTGTTCCCTGAGATCTCCAAAAGTAAAACAAGAGAACTTCAATCTACTGCTCAGCACCTGCCAGGTGCAATTCTCCAGAACAGCAAGAACTGGCTGAAAGAAACTTCTTTTGTCTGAAAGGCCTAATCCTGATGTGCTGATGCAGGGGGCTGCCTGAGCAAGGCTGGTGGGCAGAAACTGCACTGGACCAAGTCTGTGGAGAGCTCCAGTCCCCCACTAGCCACGCCCTCTATCCCAGCCAGCTGGGTGTCCCAGCATGGGGCTTCTCCACTTAACTTCTCTGACTGCTTATCATTCAAATAGTATTTACCCCCAGGATTACTTCAGTCTTTGTTGTAAAAAGCCCAGTTTTCATACAGAAATTGTTTTAACAAACTGTCATTTTTGTTACCCTTAAATAAGAAAATATTTGATGATAAAAGAGGGCCACCCAATAAAAAAACTGTGTTTTATTCATCCGATAATTTGAAACAAAGAGATGTGATCATTTCCATCTATCTTTCTATCTATAGATGAGAAATATAACTTCTTCTAGGTACTGACAGCAAATGGTGAACATATGAGTTCAAGGACCCATTAAACAAATATTTACTCAGTACTTATTAAGTGTCAGTTACTTTAATGGGACTGGGGACCCCAAGTGACAGAGTAGAACAGTTGTTGCCTTCATGAGAATGATGCCAGTTTAGGAGAGGAAAATGATAACTAAAAATAAGTACATAGAAAACCAGATTAAATTGTGCTCTCAGGAGCTTCAGTGGACAAACTGGATCCCAGAAGAGGGAAGAGGAATGGCAGGAGATAGTGAGTTAGCCACAGGCACCAGCCACAACCTGTGAATGGAGTATAAGGGATGTAGCACTCAGCCTACAACAGAGGCCCTGGAATTCTGCACTGAAGAGAACTTCAGGGCAATGGGTTCAAAGGCAACCAACCTAAGCCCGCAGACTCAGTTTCCTCACCTGTAAAATGTGAAGGTCATGAGGCTTTGGATTATGTAGCTCCTATGAAGGTTAAATTAGCTTACATTTGGCACACGTTTAGGACAAAGTATGGTAAAATATGTATTCCGTTAATGCTATTACAGACACAAAATCACGAGCTTTGACCACAGATAGGGAAGGGTTGGGTCTGTTTTAGAAATCACAGGAGGGTGTGGCTCTTGGGTGGAGTGTGAGTAGGAAGAGGGTGGTCACTGACTTCTGTAAAGGGTGCACGCATCAGAGCAGTTTTTCCAAGGCCTGTCCGGTAAAGTCTCATGCATAGTCCAAGGGCAAGGAAGCAAGGGCATGGCCCAACTGAACCTCAGAAACTCATTGGCCAGGGGTTAGAAAACCATCTCCCATGAACTTTCCTCCCAGTTCTTCCCCTCAATGAGGATGGAATAACAACTCCTGAAACGGAACAGTTTCTAGGTAAGAAGTTTTAAATAAAGAACCCCTGTTTCATTCATACTCATTAAACTGTTTTTCCCCTACCTAGATCCCTGCAATAATAAATATAATTATATCCATCTTTAATGACTTTGGTTCCTTGAGCTGCAGGTGCTGGAATACTGTATTTATTAACATATTTTAAGCCCTTTAAAAAGACTGCATTAATTCCTATGATAATTTAGTACCCATAATACATTCTCTGTTCTGAATAGATGTTAATCACCACAGAATGACTGATTTGCCCGACTGCGAGCTAAGCCATGCTCTAACTAGTAGCTAGTAACTTTTTAATTCAATATTGTTACTGAAACTGTTGATTAAAATCTAGTTGCAATAACAATTCTTTGCCCCCCTGTGGGCCCCACCCTCTGAGGACCCACACCAGGGCCCCAACAATTGGATTTTGTTCTTGCTGAAGCCAAGGGCCTTCGTTCTGGGGACTTGTATCTCCAGTGAAGCTCTGCTTGGGAAAGGCCTGCCTGTGCCTGTCATCCCAGAATGCTTTGGGTTTGTTTGCTCTCCAGTGCAGCCAGTGACAAGGGGAAAGGTCACTGTAGAGAAATGGAAGCTAAGCACGAAGTCTGCTTAGCAGAAGGCAGCAGCCACCCATGTTTGTGTCTTAAAGATGGAGGATGGAGGCTAAGTCAGTCCCTACCTGATGGGGTGAGAGGAATCTGGTTGGTGTCAGGATTCCAGTATGCTCAACCAATTTAAATAGAGACGGTTTTGAAACTGCTCATCACATTTGGATCAAGGGGGAGTGCTGCCACTGAGTATAGACGAAGAAAGTAAATACTGCAGGTGCAGGATGCTTCAGACCTCACACCCATTATCTCAGTTAACACGTGACAGGTCTGTGGGGAGGGAGGTACCCCCATTGTTCCCGGTTACCCAAAGCTCAGTGAATGTACTGCGCTGGCCCAGAGTCACACAGCAAGAAAGCAGCAGGGCTCCAGAACTCTGCGCCTCATTTCAGGTCACACTGTAGTCAGTGCCTTAGCAACCGGTCAGTCCATACGGGAAGGATACCGAACTGGGTCATGGGATACATAACAAAGCACTATACGCCAGAAGAACTTATTGGAAGCGAATACCTGCTTTGACTAGTGTGTGGTTTGAAGGTTAGTGAAGCAATGCCCTTATTCCTGCCCAAGGGAAGATGAATCTTTACATCCCAGTCTTCCTTGAGTGGAGAATCCTGACAAGGACATGGTTTCAGGCAGGTGTCTGGAATGCTGAATGGCTCTATATAAACACAGGGAGGTATCCTTGCATTTCTGGCGAATATTAAAGATGTAGTAAAAAAGCCAGCTGTGGTGGCACATGCCTTTAATCCCAGTACTAGGGAGGCAGAGGCAGGTGGATCTCTGAGTTTGAGGTCAGCCTGGTCTACAGAGTGAGTTCCATGATGCCAGCCCCTCTCAAAACAAAACAAAAGAGAATAAAAATCACCACCCCCAAGGAGCTAGAACCCATATGGGCAGGATGGAGCAAGAGAATGATTAAGAGTGTGCCTCACGAGTCCCAGGAAAGGCGCAAAGCTACACAGAGAAACCCTGTCTCAAAAAACCAAAAAAAAAAAAAAAAAAAGAGTGTGCCTCACATCCACTTAAGGCTCTTTTTTTTTTTTAATTGTTGCCATGTGAAACTTCTCCTTCCTCCCAAACTTTCAGTAAAGATGGCTTTAGGCTCCTGTTCTTGGCTCAGGGATTGTGTGCTCCTGTGTTCCTCTCTGCTGGTTTAAGTGTTTTGTTTTTGTTTCGTGAGATAGAGGAAAATTTAAACGGTGAGTCACAGAACTCTACCCCACATTCTCCGACTCGTGCAGCCCTAACTGTGGCTCTTGGCTTCTTTCCCTACAAGGAAGGAGATGTGAGCCTGGACGATGTGTGTCTGGTTGCTTCGCAGCCGTGAGTGGGTATAAGCTGACACTTGGGCCACACATGGGCTTGTTTTCTTCTTGTGTGTATGTATGTGCAGGTGCACGCATGCACATGTGTTCATGTGGGTGGAGGTTAGAAAATAAGCACAGGTGTTATTCCTCAGGAGCCACCAACCTTTTCTTTGAGACGGGGCCAGCCATGGATCTGGGACTTTGCCAAGAAGGAAGACTAACTGGAGATGCACTCCAGGGATCTGCTTGTCTCCACCTCCCATCACACCACTGTTTGGATTACAAGCACAAGGCAGACAACACTCCCAGCTTTTTACGTTGGTTCTGGGAACCTGGGAACCCAGGTCCACAGGTTTGCAAGGCAAGCTCTTCACTGCCTGAGCTATCAGCTGTTTTTGTTTTCTTCTCTCTCTCTAAATCACCATTGACTTTATTCTACAGAGTACATCATCACCATTCACTTTGCAGAGAAATCAGGCCACTGAGTACTCCCCCACTTCCACACAGGTGATGGCCCAGCACACTCTCATTCCAGGCCACTGAGGCCACCGTGGGGAAGCCTAGTTCTCCCACACTGACCCAACATACCACTCAAGTAGTTTTGACAGCTTCAGAGGGCAGAACCTGTAGGTGAATGCATGCATTCATTCTAGCAGGGAATGTGGCCCGCAGTCCACCCCACCTGGGACCAGAGAAGGTCAAACAGTACAGACAGGTCTAGCTATGGAAGGCTTAGAGCAAAGTCAGCTCCACATCGTGTTCAATGACCCAGCACCCCCTCTACCATTCCAGCAAATACCTGAGCAGGCTGCTCTCTCAAAATATGTGCATAAGAACAGCTAGAATCTTCTCACTGAAGTGCCACAGCTCTGCCACCACATTTGAAAAAACTTAAATTGCAGATTCAGAAACCAGGACCACCTCCTTCCAAACCCAAGTATTCCAGGGGCCACCCAAAAAGACTATGACAAGCTCTGTAATGTGGCTCTTCAGTTTTCATTTTCAGAGGTACTATTCCGACCTACAGATTCTTTGATATAGAATTCTCATGTTCATATTGTATCCGAGGCTGGCCCTGAATTCAATTATATAGCCCAGGATGTCCTCAAACCATGATATTGAACTATCACGCCCAGTTTATTCCATGTTTTGCATTTCACCTAAAGCAGCTTTGCCTCCTGAAAGAATTAAAACTCATCCATTCTTATACGAATACAAACCTAGACTGAAATATGCACATTTATATTTACTCCCCTTCCAACCAACTTTCTTAGGAGGGACACAAGAGAACATTCCTCCAAATGCATTTTTAAATGCAAGTTTTTTTTGGATTTGGAGAAAGTCATCCTGATGTGAAGTGCATCCTTGGACATCCTGCTGCCTCTGAGCAGAGGTTGCAACCCAGCAGCTCCTGGCCCAGGCTCCATCTGGGATGGGCAGATGTGGTTGGTGGTAATCAGCATATTTTTTTAAGTGTTCAAGTGGTTGTGCAATTCACAAAACTAGGAGCTTTCCCATACCCATGCCACCTGCTCCACACTGTTCTGCCTTGAACAACAGCCAGCTATAGACCTCCATGTTTGATGAGGACACGGACTCGATGGTATAGAAAGCCATTCATCGTGGGCTCTGCTCACCATTCTAACATGTCTTCTACCTGCCAGGGTGCCAGCACTACCAAACTCAATGCCAGAAGCTCCTTCAGCTCTTCTTGTCTACCCTGCATTCAGCCTGGAAGGTTATTCCCACACCTTCCATGAAACCTCCATTCCACTCCTCTTGACAGTGACCTCTTTGAAACCTCCTTTGACTTCCCTGGAAACTGCCGCTCATGCCCACACCCACAAGATATCCTGTGGCCACAAGAGGTTTCCATTTCTCAGCTGAGGAAAGTGCTTCATTGTACTGCTGTTAAGAAGTCGTCTCTGTCAGACTAGGTCAACCTCAGAGTGGAAGCACGTTCCCAGCATTTCTCTTGGAAACACAGCAGAATGCTAGGAGCATGGGTGGGTTCAAGAGAGGCATCTGCAGGGAAGCAGGAGCCCTGGGGACCTTTGCTGCCTCTGCACCGCCTACAGATAGGATGGTGGTCACAGAGGAGGTCGCAAGAGTGTGTGAGGGTAGCTGGGACAGCACCAGGGGGAGCTTCACTGGGCCTGCCGCTGGGCGTGGAAGCAGAGGAATGCCACACAGGCTGCTGAAGGTAAACTGGACAGTACCAGACTAGATGTTGGTACCACCACCACCATTCTGAAAATTGGATAGGAATCAATGAGTAGGAGTTTCCCAGCCCCCCTTTCAACAAAAACAGGGCTCTCAGTGAGTCTAGACTAGTGTTGGGTATTCCTTCTTCGGGATGCCATGTACAAAGGTTATCTACAAGTATTCAGCTAAATGAAGCGGCTGCAACTATGTAGGGTGGAGTTAAAAGAAACATTTTAAAAGTTAAAAAAGTGGCTTGTTCCTCAGGCCAGTACTGTCACAGTGATTTTTCTCTTGCCCTCCACACCTTTGAGTTGAGCAGACATGGCATCTCTCTCTTCCTGAAACATCTGGTTGCAGCCACTTCAAGGTATATATAAGGGAGCTGTGTGCTCAGGCTGAGTATATAATAACATGGGGAGAAACTCACAGCTCTGTTACCACACACAATATACTATGCTTATATATGTTGTGCCAATGTTCTAGAAAGACATAGGAGATGATGGAAATGAAATAAGGGGTGGGATGGGAGTGTGTGTGCTCATATGTTGTATGCACATGTATGCATGAGTATAAATATATACATGCACAATACATGCATGTTTTATGAACTAATGAGTACCTGCGTTGATTAAACATATATTTACTATTTTCCAATTAAAGGAGCTGAACATTTAAGGATTGGTTGAAAATAAAAACCACACCAACCTGCAAAATATGGAGGCAGAGGTAGGGGACCTCCTCTTTGTTTTTGTACTATGAAAGGCAAACTTTCTATCACAAGCCAAAAGCAAGCTGACATTGTCACCTTGGACCATACTTTCTAAGAAGACTATCTGGCAATTGGTGCGGGACAAAGGGCAGTATCTTGTCCATTGCTAAATAATCTTTATCAAATGGATACATCAACTTAACTTTTCCCCTTAAGGTCTCCTCCAGCCTCCTTCAAAGAGTTCATTACAAAATCCAAGCAATTTAATGAAAAGTTTACTATGTAACAAATGGTGCCAACACCCGTTCTTTCCTTGTCCTGAAGACCCCGGTGCTTGCTTATTTTGTCAGAAACACAAAAAGGAGAAACACAATTGGATTTGTGCTGATGCTAAAATGTTAATAGATTTGCCTAAATGCCTGCTAATAGCCCCCTAAAATTAGCTAGACTAGTAGTGCGTGCCTAATGCCTTGGTGTTTTTGTTGTTTTACTTGCTTTGTGTTTCTCTTTCTTTTATCAGAGGGAGGGAAAATAAAAAAAAAGATTCCCTAAAGAGAGAGAGAGAGAGAGAGAGAGAGAGAGAGAGAGAGAGAGAGAGAGAGAGAGAGATGTTTTTAAGCTACAAGACATTTTGAGTGTCACACGTGAATTCAGGAGCAAGAACATATATTCTGAAACTATCCTACAGTTCTGACACTCTGTCATGAAGGTGACAAATCCTGGTGCTCTAATGTTTCATTAAATTAAACATGAAATGTTTAATGTTTTGTTAAATTAAACATGAAGCCGTGACTTTGGACCCGAGAAGCACAGCCTTCCATCAATTCTTCACATTCCTTCAGGTCACTTTTCAGGTTATAAAAACGGAGTTTTGTTTATTACAGGCACTGCATTTCTCTCTGCAGTTAAAAGACACTTTTCTTTGTGCTTACAAATAAGATCCATCAAGCAACACAATTCAGGGAGATTGAAAATATTCCCAGACCTGGTCCTATAGAAAACAGCTTGCAGATGGCTCCTTCATTCAGCAGGTCTTGTCCCCTTCTCCTTTCAAATATTTGCAACTGTTACCGAGAGGTTTCTCAAGAACAGAGATGTTACAACAGTATTCAGATCTGAAGCCCATTTTGCAGATGGGCATGCTAGTTCCCAAGAGGAGGATGGCTGGCTGAAACCTGGGGAAGCTAAGACAAAGATTAAATCTCTCTGCTCCCAGCTGAAAGCCTTCTGGGTCCTTATTCAGGAAGCCAGAAGTTGGCAGGTGAACACTACAACCAAATCGAAGCCCAAGTCCGACGTGGGTAAGCCTCTGCAAAGAGGGGAGCAGGAGGGCTTGTGCGATGAAGGAGTGAAAGTCGTCATGGAGGCGCCTAAAGTGGCAGAAACACAGAGCCCACACCCGAGAGAGGAAAGCGAAGCTCGGCAGAAACCATGTTCCTTCCTGTCAATCCGATGACAGTGTTAGCAAGGCTTTGCAGAGCTCGCAGTAACACATCCAAACGCTGCCTCACCAAATACATGTTCACGATGATTTTTAAGTGAAAAAACAAAATCAAAACCAAAACCAACAACAAAAAACCCAAAACCAAAAATCAACAGCAGTACCTATGTATCAAATCAAAGTGAAAAGAAACTGGCGGACCGCATCTATACTTTTCAAATGAATTTTTGGTGGGTTATTACTGGTTTCTAAACAAAATCCCAGAATTATCATACCTCTGACAGCAAAGAAAGAACTGACCATCCCTCTCCCAAAGATCAACTCGCTCAAAGTCTCCAAAATTCAAGCTGTTCAACTATGTCCTCACACATCTCTGCTGATACACCAGCTCTCAGAACAGGTCAAAAGCTTTAGAATAGTCCCAGTCTGATAGCTATATGTCTTCCCTGGTGAGAATCCTTTCCCCAGCCAGTTACCCAAACCAGTAGGAATATAATTGACACTTACCATTCTGAAGCTTCATGTCTGTGAGGCAAACTAAATAAATTAAACGGATCCTGCTTTAATCTTCTTTTTTAGACCCCAAACGCCTTAATCAAAAGGAAAACAAAATAGAACAAAACAAATGTTCCCCGAGGTCCTTTTTCAAACCACAAGAGCATAAGCAAAGAAATCGCTGTCTATTGTTTAAATGGAATACCCAAAGCCTATCCCTCAACACCACAAATGAGTGGGATCTACTTTGAACATCCTCTTCTCCTATCCTGCCTCTCCCCAGCTCTGCCTTCATGTCCATCTATCATGTATGATCAGGACTAAGGAGAAGTTCCATTTTGAATCAAAATTAGGAGGACGCTTCAGTTGGATATTTAGCTTGGCTTGCACAACTACTATAAAAATTCCATGTGAAAGCACATTTGATCCCCTCCTGCAAATGCACGGAGGCGTTTGTGGTCCCTAGTACTATCCCCAACGCGTACTTCGACTGTAAATGTGCTTAAGCTGCAGGACTTCATTTGGGGTTAGCTGCCCCACAAAGCTCATTTGCTCTTACCATTACGGCAAGCGACTCTAAAAGGCTGGCATGATGCTTTTAACTATGTTTGAGAGGCCAGTCAGATCTTGTTAGCAACAGCTGCACACTTACCAGGCTCCCAGGGCTTTGACAGAGCTGTCCCAGTCCTTCTGGGATTGGGGACATGCAATGAAATCAACCAATCGTTAGCTGGAGCCACACAAGCACGCTGTACTAGATTCTCATTCTTCAAATAAAAAAGGAAGGAAAAAAAAAAAAGAAAAGAAAAAGCAAGCAAGGCAGCCTCCTCCAAAGTTCCTCCTCTGTTGGCCTCTCCCTGGTAGATACAGCTCGCCAAGGTCCTGGCTGCACTTTCAAAAGTACTACTCAATAAAAGGATTTTAAAGGCTGTGCTGGGAGCCGGGTGCTTCTGATCCCTGCTTTGGCTTTTTCTCTATCAGCATTCCTCGGCAAGCCTGCACAAAGCGGGGTACGCTACATTATTTATGTCAGCTTTAGGCTCTGGAAAACACACACTGGCATCCTGATTACTAAGAATCCTCGTGGATACAATTAAACTGTTCCCACATATATTCCCCCACCCCCCCTCCGTCTCTTCCCTGATTCAACCTCTTTCAGAGCAAACAAAAGCACTTTGAGACGTGTCCCAACTCATCTATTAGGAGTCAAGAGAACAGTGAAATATGGCCACTATGGCAAAAGAGTGTGGGGGAAGCTTATGATCATGGAGTGAGCAGAAGACACTCTGAGAGAATAGGGCAGGTGATGCTGGGGGTGGGGGGAAAGCCTCTTCAAGTAGCCCCTCAGGGTTAGGGGCAGGGACACAGGATAACGACATCAAGGCACTACAAAAAACATTCGAATGAATTCATGGAAGATTGATTTAGAATGGGCTGTTAAGGGAAGTCAGGAATACTGGCAACACAACTAACTAACCTTCTGAGCTAGATGAAAAGCGATCATGCTCACCCGACAAACGCTCCTTGGTGCCCCATCGAAGTCATAGTTCCAGACAGGAAGACCAGAGGTTTGGCCAAGTAGAGAAATGATTCAGTCCCCAAGTCTTCTCTTCAGTAAAAAGAACAATCCTCTAAGCTTCAGCCCACCCTTTCCCTTCTTGTTATAGCTCAACACTGCACCATGAGCTAGCTCAGTATACTAGCCACAACACTGCACCATGAGCTACCTCAGTATACTAGCCACGGGCAGAAGGAACTCCACACTGGCATGATGAAGGTAGTCTAATGGCAGGGACTTCCTCCTCTGGAGAAGCAGGGAGACAGCAGTGAAATTCCCCGTGTCTAGCTGGAGAGTCCCTGCTTGGCAGGCAAGTTGACTTCACTTTGTGAAAGCCCCAGGCACTGCTTAGTGAGACAACCTTTGGCAGGACCTCACAGTAAAGTCGGCTCATCCGAGCAAGAAGTCAGCTTGGGGAGAGTCAGTTGTCTGATCCAAGAACACAAGGAGAGAAGAGAAACTTGCCCTTCTCAAAGGCTTCCCTTGAATGCTTATTCTTGCTGTTTGCTAGGTTCCACTTCTGATGACTTAGTCCATTCCAACTCAGCTATCTTGGGTGGAGGGCTGCTGTCTGCAATGGAAGTAATGGATAGAGGACAGAGTAGAGTTCAATGAAGCAGAGTCCAGAGGGGCAAAGCCATCTCTGATGCACACATTAGCAAAGTGAGAGGCAATGTGCTCCAGGCAGGAGGCAGTGGTGTTCCCTTAACAACGAGCACCTGGAAGGCAGCCTCACCGGAAAAGCATACACCATGCTCATCCCCACAGCAAGCAGCAAAAGTACCCAAAGATCAGATCAACAACAAAGAATACCGATTTCCCTGAGGATGGATCCCAGCAGTCTGCGGGAATGCCCGCCCACCTTCCCTTCGTGGATCCTTGACTCCATGTGGCTGTAAATGCTTTCTTAGCTTGAAGAAGTTGCTCCCATCATCTACTCTAAAGCACCAACCATGTTGTGATTTTTCTTGATGAAGAGCCAGAAGCAAGTAACTAGAGAAATAAGGACCAAGGCAGCTCCTTGGGAACAAGATAATTCCAGGATATTATATATTTCTTTGGTAACTAAGTCATTATTAACTTTGAAGCTGACCTCAGGCTAAAATTCATGGCAAGGGTCTCCAGTGGACTGGTCTACTGCCCTCAAATGATGCAATGTAAGAAGGCCTGAGGGCATGCCAGCTGTCTGCTGACTCTGTTTTCTTAGACAAGCTGTCCATCTTCCTTGGGTCTCGGTCTTCTCATCTGAAACCGAATAATGAGAAAAATCCATTTTTTTTTATTAAAAGTTTTAAATTTCATTTTGAATCAATTAACATGGTGGGTGCATGTGTGTGTGCATTCTCTCACACATGTGTGGCACAGTGCACACCTGGGCAGAGTGTGACAATGTGCAGATGTCAGCTCTTCCCTCTCTCACGTGGGTCTAGGGATGGAACTCAGGACATGAGCTTTGGCAGCAGGCATCTTTACCTGTCTATGTGCACACGCCTTGGAGGATTTGGTGAGAAATGAAATATTCAGCTGTGACTCTGGTGCTCTGTGAGCTCAAATAACCCTCGGTTGTTAGGAGTTTTCAAAATGCTCTCAATTAAGTGGCATCAAGTATAGACTGACATGGATCAAGCTTGCCCGAACCACATATCTAAGAGTTCCCTGAACAATTGGCTGTTGTTACTGACGACCTGTGTGCCAAGCACAGAGCACCATCGTTTGCCTACAATACATCTTCAGATGAGTTGCCCCATGGCAGAGGTCTCAATAAGCACCAAGGAGGGGGTGAAAACAGAAAGAATTCAGATGTGCATCATGGAACGAGCATGTTTTGACAAGGAGATTACAAGTTTTCAAAAAACAACTGGGTTCCTTCCTGTTGATTAAATCATAAGCTGAAATGATTCTGGAGTTTTGAGGTCCAGAACAACTCTGCTCTCTACTGGACGCAGGAAGAGAAAAGCGACCGGTGTCCCATCTTCTAGGATCTTCTCTCTCCCCTCTAAGCCCCTTCCACAAGCTGCGGAGAAGCCAGGCCGAGACCCTCGGATGCAAAACTAGCAGGAAGAAGGGAAGAGATGGCAAGGTGCCTCACCCATTTCTGTGCCACGAGACCGGGTCTCTCCTGAGGTCTCTGTGCTCACTCTGTCTCCACACAGCTTGAGGAACAATCAGTGAGATTTCCAGTCTCATTTTCCTACCATGGCCCAACAAACCAGTGTCCACTGAGTTCAGTGTCTCGAATTAAATACTGTGATCAGTATTTTTCCTGCCAAACATAATTTTTAAAGAAATTGTTGCTTTATTTTTCTTTAGAGACAGGGTATTACTAAGTAGCTGGTGGGGTTAAGGCTAGCCTAGAACTCATTAGGTAGCCTAGACTGGCCTTGAACTCATAACTCTTGTGCTCCCACCTCCTGAGTACTAGGGTTACATGTGTATGCTACCATGCCTGGCTTAAATTTTGGTTTCTTTCTCCTTTCTCTCTCTCTCTCTTTCTTTCTTTCTTTCTTTTTTTCTTTCTTTCTTTCTTTCTTTCTTCCTTCCTTCCTTCCTTCCTTTCTACCATTTTATTCTTTTTTGTTTTTCCTTTTCTTTTATTCTCCTCTTATACATTACATCCTAGGTGGAGTTCCCCTCACTCCACTCCACCCAATTCTTCCCCTCAAGTTTTCCTCTCCCCCAGATTGACTCCACCTCCATTTCCCTTCCCAAAAAAACCCCAAAAAACAAAAAACCAGACATCCTCTTAAGGTTCTCTATAAATGACATGCTATAGTGTATGTTACACACTTCATCTATCTGTCTATTTATCATCTACCTATTTTTCTTTCTTTCATTTTAACGAATTAACGTCTGTATCACCGGGGATCAAACTTATAGTCTCACATGTTCTAGGCAAACATTCTACCACTGAACTACAATATATATTATATATACAACCAACCCAGTTTATATAAATTGCTAACATCTCTGAAGAATACAGTGAGCTTCATTGAGATGCCTCTTTCCTAGTGTCAGACTTAGCAGATAGCCACACCCTCTTCTGGGTCAGCAAAGATGAGAGGTCTTGAACACAGAGCTATCTGAGGTATGAAGCACTTTGTGCCTTCATAAACAAAGGCTGTTGACATTATAAATCTTCGCAGGAAACACCTCTCAGAGTATCTTCCCAGCTAGGAAATACCTAACCGTTTTCTACCTCTAAATACCTGAACTGCATAAACATCAAGAGCCATTTCTTCTTGAGAGTTTTAAGCAAATCCTTCTTTCTCGCTCCTTGTCAAGCTGCTTGAACAAAAATGTGGTCTGTTGCATCATCCACTGAAGCTATTTCTCCAGTTGAAACATGAATTACTAGTCCTTCCTGAACACATCAGCCAAATCAAGTTGTAACATGGTCCTGCTTTATTTACTCCACAGATCACAGCTAATTGCTTTCTAATACGACTCATGATTTTGCTCCATTAAGCTAACATTTCCCTTATTTTCCCCTTATTTAGAATGTACCACCGTGGAGCTGTATCCTAAATCAGTCAGCATTAAGTAGAGCATTTCTTCTCTCACAGGCTGTACTTCAGCTCAGGGTGATGCTGACTCCATGGGGGACAGTGGAAGCTTTATAATGTGTGGGGTGACAAACATTAGTCTAAAACACAGACTTTTCTTTGTCTCTAGAAATATACAAGGACACATGCTTAGTGGTCTATAAATTCTTTTTTTTTTCTACATGGAAACTCAATCTCAATTCTTAATTATGAATGTGCTTAGATACGTACAGCTGAGGTGCAGGGGCGCTCCCTGGCAGCAGAGGTAAGCCGCTTGTCATTGCTTCCAGCGCAGTTGGAAATGTTTGGGGCACCTAGCTCCTGTGTCCGTAAGGACAGAACAATCCCTAACGACAATCTTTAAATCGGTGGCTTTAAAAAACCAAGGTGGCAGAAAAGATTAAGAAGTAAGATAATCCTCATGGAATAGCTCCCTTAAAAAGCAAAGGAAAGGCGGGCATCCTATTCCTTCAAGTTCAAGGTAAGCTGCCTAAGGAGAGGATTCAGAGCGCTTTTCTTGTCCATGCAAGCCAACTCCAGAATGGGGTTGATTCTGCGGTGTTCTGCAGTGTGTGGCTGGGCAAGAAAGCACAAGGCTCTTGGTAGAGAGTCCAAAGAGAGACTCCAGGGGTAGGGTAGAGTATGGCTTCATACTTTCCATGATGTGCCCTCCCCCTGCTCCAGAAGTTGTCTTCCACCAGCCCCTTCTTGACCCTTTGGGACAACCTGTTTCTGCTATCCTTTGCCAGGCTTGGGCATCTGGGAAGGAAGGTTTTCCTGTGGCTTTCACAACTAATTTCCAATTCTATCTTTCGGAAGCATTTCACATTAAAGTTATAAAACAAGGTTGGACATAGAGAGATGGCTCAGTGGTTAAGAGTGCTGGCTGCTCTTCCAGAGGACCCAGGTCCAATTCCCAGCACCTACATGGCAGCTCACAACTGTCTCTGTAACTCTAGCCCCAGGAGTTCTGATGCCCTCTTCAGGCCTCCAAGAGCACCAGGCACACACATATATAGAGAGGCAAAACATCCATATACATAAAATAATTTCTTAAAAAAAGAGTCCCAATGGGATTCATACATTTATTCAGTCCAGACCCCTCACAGTATTGATAAATAAAAGCAAGGGCTCCCCTGATGTCATGATAGGGCTAGGAAAAGAAATTAGTGTAAAACTCCTTTCTCCATATGCATCCATCATTTTCTAAAAACGTTTTTGATGCTGGCTACTCCTCTACTTTTCATTTCTTTTGTCCATGAAAATAGATCATAGTCCATATTTGATCATTATAGTTGCCAGGAAGCAGTCAAAATCTGGGCAGTGTACCACAGAAGGTTCTGGCAGACTGACATGGGCCTGTTGGGAGCAGAACCAGAGCTCTAGAGGCACTCCCAGAGGAGTCTACAATGGTTCTGAGTTGTAAAGGATGAGGAGCACCTATCAGGTAAGATTGGGTCCACATCCTCATCTGAGGACCTCTGCTTCTCATAAGTGCAGGGAGGTGAACAATGCTCTTTGAACATGTGGCTTTTTATGTCACTCCTGGGATACACTTGGCATAGAAGCCAGGGGTTGCTGTTGCCTTTCCATCATGGGATCGCATATATCACAAGACACTTCCACACCCTTCCCTTGCAGGTAAAGGTCCAGGCAGAGGCCACTCGTTGGGGAAATCCCTTTGGGGAAGCATGTCCTGTGAGTGGCCTGCAAAACTTTTCCTGTCATGTCTCTGAAGGAGGCACCACAGAGTTGTACAAATTCCCCGGCCCCCCCGGAAAAGCACATAGGAGAGCAGTGCACCCAGAATGTGTGCGGGGCTCACAGGGAATCCACCGCAGTCGACCTACTGGGGAGGTAGCTTTTCTCCTCCAGCACTGCCTGGCAGGAAGGGCCGGCCGGGACTCCTCCCTGCTCTCTGAATAGGTGGGAGACCAGCCTTTCCAGAGCGTTAGTCACTCCCTACCACCTTCTGCATTTCTGCTCTAGCTAGTCTTTCCCACCTCGGCTGAAGCTGCATTTCCAAATTATCATCTAGTGTTTTACTTCACTTTTTATCGACATGACTAGATGCTTTCCAGGTTAGTCTTGTGGTAGCTAATGATATCAACAGAACTACAACTCATACATGATAGCCATATATAACTTTGTACATACATCTCCATGTGTGTGTCTACATTTTTCTAATATAACTTATAATAAATGTTTTGAATTTAAAGGAAATTGAGGCATGTGCCTCTAAAGAAAGTCTCACGTGCTTTTCCCCACGTTGGTATCCAGTTGTACATGTGTTAGAAATACTATCCTAGACAAAATTTCATCATTTAATTTTTTTTTTTTACTGTTTTAAAAATAATGACAGTGTTACTTTGTGCCTCTCCCTCTTCAGAATGTCGTGCCTCTGAGCAAACTGTCATCAGGAAAAGAAATACTCTAAAAATGAACTTTTCATTATGTCCTATAGCACAGCTCAGAGAAGATCCACACACTACTTTTCATCCCAGGGACCAATGCTTGAATGTGTTACAAAGCTATTTATTTTCTAACAGGCAACTCGGGCTTGGCACTGTGTAAACCCAGGGTTTGTTGAGATTCCCTTGGGGACAAAGGGAAAACCGTCTGTATAGATCAAATGTGTATTAGTTGCATTAGTGATTGGTCCCCAGAGACTGATAAAGACCTTCTTAGACAGATTTCCCTGCACAGCTCTTTAGAGATTTCATTGAATTAGCCTTGGGTATCACAGGTTTGGGGCTTTCTTCAGGTCCTAAGCATCGGAGGAAGAGAGCAGTGAATTAGAAGCCCAGATGAGAACTGCCACCCTTCATCCTAGATGAGTCTCAGTACCAAGTCCATGCTCTCGTCCCCATCAATATTTCATGTTCCCAGAGTCATAAGAAAACACATCTGTTGCCCTCCCTGCATCGTAATGTGTGGGATGGAGCAAAGATTATTACAGAGCAGGTTCGGGAATTTAAAAATTTATCACCTTCTCAATTTAGAAAGCTGGTATGTGGTTAGGACTTATGAAGGCTCAACAAGCCTGAAATGACCAAGGGGCCAGGCCTTGTTCCTGAGAAATCTGTGATGTGCGGGAAATCAGATGCAGTGAGAGATGGGAGGTGGTCAGAACCACAGCTGTTTGGGCTGCACATTGAGGCAGAAGGTGAAGGCCTCAAGTCCCTAGTGTACTCTGAACAGAAGGTTTGCTGTGTAGTGTAGCATCTTTTAGGGTATGTGTGTGGTCGGTGGGGAGGAAGGGATGGGAGAGAGAGAGAGAGAGAGAGAGAGAGAGAGAGAGAGAGAGAGAGAGAGAGAGAGAGAGAACCATTATGTGATCTGAATTTTTACCAAGTAGGCTTATCTCTCCTCCTTCAGCACACCAGGGACCAGGGCTCTTATTACCATGGCTCAGTGGTTCTTGATGCATAGCTCTAGTTCACATGTATGTGCTTGAAACTGTGTAGCAACATCGGCAAGCTCTCTAGCAAAGCCATTCTCAGAACCTAGGGTAGACCTAGAACATTCCTCTGCCATGGAAGACCTTCCAAAGAATTAGCCTGGGTTTACTAACTTTTTCTCTTTCTGTTGGATGCATTACAGAGATGTGTAATTCTAGCACATCCAATGGCTTCCTTGAAACGGAGGTGTCCAGCCATTGCTCAGGAATAAATGGGAGCTAATCACTAGAGCGGTGATCACAAAGGAAGCCAGATACTCTTTAGTACAAGATTCGAAACACTGTATTCTCAGCATTTGCCTTATGGGAGCATGGAGGAATTTCACACACAGCAGAATGGTGAAACAGGAAATGAGTCTTAAGTGATGGATTATCTGTACCCCTGTAGCCCGTCTGTTTGTGGTGGTGAACCTCACTGGAATTAATCCCAGGGACCTGGCCACCAATCAGTGTGGTGGCCACATCATTGTGGCTCACAGACATCTTGCGACTCCCCTCCACTTTCCCAACTTTTTTCATTTGCCTTATCTCTTGGTCATTTTGCTCAGCCATTAAGGGCAGGAGGTACTTAAAAAGACGGATGTTCTTGTCCAGTAAATAGGCAGCATGAATTCTCTCGACACAAGGAACACAGCTAGGAATCGATGCCAGGACCAGCACACTTGCCACCTATCAGCTCTCCCACAGACAGAGATGGACGCTAGCTGGATTTGTTTAGGGCGTGGTTTAGAGAACCCAGCTTAGAATTCTTTCTAAGAATTCTCTAGACTGATAAAGAGGCTTTAAGCTTCCATGAGCAACATTTACCAGTAAATAGGGAACTCATTATATTTCCTATTCTAAGACAACACATTGAATGTCAGGATATCTGACATCTGAGAGTTCAACAGAGGTGGTCCTTCTGTGTTACTGCCAACCCTTGGGAAGTGGGTTGTTTTCAAGGGAGGTCATAGGACAAACTTGTAACAGTGACAGAAGGAATATTTCCCTAGAAAGACCTTGCCAAGATAGAACTCTGAACATTATTCTTCTTAAAACAAAACAAAGCAAAGCAAAACACCACCAGCACCCTCATCGACTTTTTTGCTATAAGCTGCAGGAATTCCGCACGTCTAGATGATCTCATCTTACACAACACCCCAAGTCTCTGTATATGGGCTGCTAAAAAAAAAAAAAGTTTTCTTTCAGCCTACTTCTTAAACATAAGATATAAAACTCATATGTCCTTCAAGGCCCATTCACATACTTCTCTTCAGTGAACTTTCCATGCTCTCCCTCTTTTGCGATCATGCATGACAGTGTAAACTTCACATGGAGTGATTCCTATAAAGCACTTGGGCCAGTGACCTGCACATTATAGGTACTCAATAATTGTTCACACCTGTTATTGCCCACCAGTGCATTTACTATCTGACAGGCAGAGTTCCTGCATTAATCCCAAAGTTTTGTTCATAACTTCTTTGAACTATTAACACCTTGATCAGTATTGGACCCAGAAGGGCTCAGGATTCTATATGACAAGTAGTTTCCAAAGACTCCCACCAGGAAAAACAAACAAATAAACAAAAAACAAATAAACATAAAACAAGGAGCTTCTCAGTTCTGTTCCCAACAACATCCGTCTCTGAATTTTCTTTCCTTGTACTTGGTTCCTGCCGAGGTTATACTGCGCCCCAGGCTGGCCTCCAGAAACCACGGGTCTCAGGGGCAGATTTAAGAGAGGGGCTTGCGCTCTACCTTCCATCACACTAATCAAACGATGTGTTACAGCGCCTTTCCTTAATCTGATTTGAGAAGGGCCTTAATAACAGGGTAAAAGCAAAGAAAGAAGCCGGTTCCTCAAGGAGCGCTCACTTTAATGGCAATTTCTTTGTTGTCCATTGCGACAAGAGCGGGCCCCTTACTGGGGCCAATTGTTGCACTTGGATCCAAGAGGGAAGCCCTCCTGGAGGCTGCGTGCATTTCTCCGGGCACAAGTCAGCCCTTCCTGATTTAATTAGAGTTTTTTCTCTCTCCACCTCTCTTGACCTTCTGCTTGATTATGTAGTGAAGCATTCCTGGAGAGCAATAATCCTGTAAGCCCGACATCAACCTTCACGGCTATGAAAATGACAAAGCTGTCAGGATTCCAGCCTTACAACTTCCAGACGGGGTCAGTCCGGAGACTTACCAGCAGAGAAACTGAAGGGCCAGAATCCATTAAGAAGGGGGAAAATGGAGAGTTTGAGAAATAAAAGGACCCAAACAATGACAATCGGAGGCTTTGCTTTTCAAGGTGTGCTGGACGCTTTTGCTTCTCTGAGCACACCATTAACAGGGTGATTTAATAATTTCAGTGGGAGCTGCCATCCCCCTGGAATGCTATTAGTGTCAGAGTCAGGGAAAATGAGGAAGTCCTTTTTTCCCCTTCCAGAGTATGCAAACACAAGCTTAGAAACGTGTTTGCATTTGGATTGGACGATCTAAGCCAACAACATTCAGGCTTTTCTCTAGGAGCTGGGAGCTGTTTGACAGGGCCTACTTTTCATCAGGCTGGTTCAAAGTCTACACACTGCAGAGGCTTCCTTAATAGGAGGGACTAATAAGATTATTTCCTTAAAGATCTAACCTTGGCACCCACCCTCCTACCAGAGGCAGAGCAGATTCATTTTCTAAATTGCTTACCTTCAAAAAATACTCCGTTGACTAAGGCAGGGTCTCAGCATGGCACACCAAGGGACTATTAGTAAGATTCTCCTCTGGGTTTGAAGTGGGCTTGATTTCAGCCCCTGTCTCTTGGGAATAATTTTCTCTCTCACCCCAAATTTTAATTCCCCAAACTCAACACAAACAGCATTTCAATGGGATGAATTCCAAGAATGATAACCTGCTTCTCCCAAAAGTCTAATCCCTAAACAACTTGCCTCTCTACCCAGGGCTATATTTCACCAACCGCAAAATTTCTAGGGGCTGGAAAATGGCTCAGTATGTAAGGGTGCCAGGTGCCCAGCATGATGACTTGTGTGCCATCCCTAGGTTTTACTTGGTAGAAGGATCACACACACACACACACACACACACACACACACACACACACACACACACGTCCTCTTTCTTTCCTGAACACAACATGGCACTTGTACTCATTACCCACATAAATAAGTAAATGCAGTAAGATTTAATACCGCCAACACAGGCACATTACTAACCAAGCATGATTCAATGCAAGGAGAGAAAAGAATAGGGACATATCTGTATTATTAAGTATACATAAAATAGATGGCTCTCCTCAGACTCCCCTTCTCCAGCTTGTATTTTGACCTACTTAAGATCACAACACAAAATCTCCAGTTGAATGGAGAGGTTTGGGGGGAAGAAAGGCTACGTGTGGTCATCAAACTGAATTCCTTCTACCCTCCCACCTCCTGCCTTCCTATGGCAAGGCAGGTATGATCTGCTGAAATAATGAGGATCATTTTCACTATCCATCCAGGAGGAGAATGACACACAGCCACTTAAAAGAAAGGTGACTGAAAACCAGGGACTCTTTAAACAGTTCATTGTATTTCTCAAAGGTCAAAGACTGAGCACTGTGTGATATTTTATGATCTAAATGGGGCATAAAAATAATTTCCTCTGAATTAAAGTGGAGTTTACTCTCTTCTTCGGAGAGAGAAGACTGAAGTTAACTAACTGTGGGCATGGGAGCCCAGTGCTTGCAAAGGTGCCTTGTATAACTACATCCTAACGCCCCACATCCTGGACCATGCAGACCACATGCCCCTGACTCTCTCACATGCATTTCTTTTCATTTTAACATTTCTGAAGTAGGAATTCCTCTTGAAAATAGTGATGTGTCATACTTCAACAGGTTACGTTTTCCTTCTCTTATCTGGATGTTAAAGAAACAGCATAGGCTTGATACTGAGTGCATTCTAGGATTGAAGGAATACTGTCATAGATAACATAAAAAAAAAAAAATCTTCCTAGAGTACTGACAATGAACAGGCTGCCTTCTCACGAGGCTCCTAATACTGAAAGGACAAATATATTCAATGCAAAAGAAAACTCCAAACTTGCAGTACTGACTGAGACACACATTCCTTTATCCTGTACACACATGTTAAAAACTAACAACAGGACACAAAATTCAAGGTGGAAGAGTATGGAGGAAAAGACAAGGGTTTCTGACTCTTACAACAGTATTCTTAGGAAGGGAACTAACGTTTGTTATGTGTGGTACTTTCTCCGGTTTTTCATCTAGAAGTTCCACCGTGTGTAGGTTGCCATTTATTCTGGAGATGAAGAAGTCGGACCTTAGAGAAGGTAAGTCATTTCCTCAAGATTCAAGCAGTAGCATAAACATAATGCAAAGATCAGAGTCTCATTTTCCAGGTCAGACATTTTCACGGCATACCACTGAGGCTCTGGAGCCATAATTCCAGCTAGCCATACAGGCATACACATTCAATTGTGTAAATTTGGTCCTACTAAAAACTGTCCACATTTTGGTAGAGTTTGCTATTGTTTCAAAACTCTTCAATAGTAATCCCAGATTGCTGAACATGGAAATCTCCTGAGGATCTTTAAACATTTGTGTCCTAGACAGTCAGCGGCCTGCCACTGGTGTGGGATATGCCTGGACATGGGAAACTTGAGGCTCCTTAGGTGATTCGCATGGGACCCCCTCCTCTAGGGAAATGAGATCGACAGCTCTTTCCTGGAGGGGAATTTGCATAAGTGTTCACACACAGAACCTCTTCATCAACTCCCCATTAGTCTCCCTCTTCCTTAAGTCACACATGTCATATTTTAAGAGGAGCTGTCCGATTTTTAAAAATTGTACTTATCAAGTCATCTTTAGTTCATTTCCCTCGGACTTGTTAATGATATCCCATCGAATGGAAAGAGAAGAGATTGGATGGTTTCGCTGCGCGGCATAGTCTTCCCTTGAGTTAACACAGAATTTCCTCCTAGAAACACCTTCATCAATGCCCGGGTTATGGGATGGGCAAATTGAACGGCCTGACTTCAGGCCTAGCAAGACAGCATGTTTCAGCTCCACCCCAGAGCACCTGGCTGAGGTAGGGAGAGACTCAGCTGCTCCGTGCAGGAAGGGCTAGCAACAGACTCCTGGGATGTAGAGGGGAAAGAATTAACTGCTAGGTTTCAAACCTGGAGCAAATGGCTGAGGTGCCTATATAACATACCAAAGCCAAGTTCTCCGTGCATCCCTCAGTCCCTACCTGTTACAGGGCCCTCCTGGCAGGCGTACCCCGCCCCCTACCCTGAAAGCTCCAGCCTAGGGGGCTGGGCTGGTTTTCCCTATCTAATCCAACAATTTTGGTTACCCACTCTCTTCGTACTTTGGGCCTCTCGGCTGCTGCACCTGTTTCCCCTGCTCTCCTCTCTCCCTCCCCTCCCCTCATGTGGCATAGCTCAGTCTGGTCATGACCACTCCAGACTCTCCCAGATGTCCCTGCCCCTGGTTATGTTCTTCCATATATCTATAATAAACCTTCTCCTCTACTATATCTAGGGACAGTGACTTTCCTTTCCCTTTTCATTTCTTTTTTTTTTTTCCATTCATTAACACTATTCAAAGAGAGGTCTGGTCCTGGGCCATGAATCCTGGGAAGGGATTCCAAAACTCTTGGGATATGAGTGTTAAAAGGGCCAGTTATGAGTGTCTATGTTTACTTAGGGACTCTGAGTCACATTGGATAATTTAACAGGGGATTTACAGTGGGGGCTTTGGACCACATCATATGAACTACCGCATTAGACAGATTAGTGTCAAAATATTAGCCACATGAATAACCAACCATGTCTACATGTTTGAGCCCAAACTAACACTTAGGACCTGAAGACTCGGGTCAGCTAGTAACTACCTGTTCTTGGTGTCATAGACTGTTAGGAAAATTTAGCACTGTCTGTAACCGGACAACTGAAAGCTTGGCTTGTATAACTTCCCTGGGCTTTGCCACATGGCTGTCTTCTCTTGCCTGATTTTAGGGTGTATCCTTTTGCTTTAAGAAAACATAACTGGAGGATAACAGCTTCTAGTGAGCTCTAGGAGTCATTCTGGTAAGTTATTGAAACTGAGACTGCTCTTGAGGACCCTCAAATGCACATGTATCAGCTGTAATGTGGGCTAGGAGACCCTTAGACCGTATAGTCAACAGGCAGAAGTAGGAGTGATTTTGTAGATTTTCCTGGCTGTGCAGAGAGAATCTTCTCTTTGCTTGTCCTTGATCAACAGAGGATGTAACCTGGAGTCTAGCGACTCATCTCTGCTACCACATAGTGAAAACCCAGGGGAAGAGAAACATAGTATGCTCACATTCCTACCCCTGAACTCGAGCCTGCCTGAAACAACGTCCTTTGAAGGACCACTTTTGAGTCCTATGTGAACGTCTTTTTACTCTCTTCCTCAAACCTCATCCTAGTTGAGATGCTTTCCCTTAGCTATACTGTACCATCTCATGGATTCTCCAGAATGGACGGTATATAAAAGCTTGTGTGTACAGTGTCAGACACAGTCTGGGCTTGAGACTTGGATTATCACTGCTGTCACTGTGATTTTTAATGATTTCTTATTATCGGTTTTTATTAAAGCTTAAGATGAAATTGGACAATGGCATGCAAGTGTTCACACCATGGGTTACTTGCTTCTGTCTCTGTTTAAGCACTTATCCCTTTCGGTACACTGTAGCACTATCAAGTCTCGCCAGTCACCCATGCCTCTTAACTCGGGAGATTCAGCTACATTTGCGAGCTCACTTTGGGTTGTCTGTGATAAAATATGCATATTTCCTGAAACTCAAAGTATTCTCACTGAATATAATAAGTGGAAAGTTATTTTACAGGAAATGAAAATCTAAGATTAATATTCTCCGATGCCATCTCGTCCCCTCAGGACAATTATTCACTGTACTACAGCAAAGTAAACTTGCAAAATATGGGAATTGGTTTTCTCCTCAGACATCTAGAATGAGTGAACTTCTGAAGCTGCATGAACCTGGCTTGCGGGGTCTGATGCCCACCTCTTCACCTTACCAAATAGGAATCTGGTCTGTTAGGACACAGAACTTCAAGGAGACTCATGGTAGAGCACCCAGGATGGAGAAAAAAAAAAAAAAGAAGGAAAAATGTAAGGTGGTTGAAAACCAAGCCACTAGATAGAGTTACTGGCAGCTGCTGGTACTGGGCATGGAAGATGACGTCATCACTGACTTACGGAGTCTTGGATGCTCACTCCACTCCTGCTTCTCCTTCTTCGATAAACTCTGCTGGACTTCACCTGGTGCTGAGCCCTCCAGCTAGATGAGGGGCATGCTGTTTTGGATTCAGTTTTAAAGAGTAGAAAACCTGACCTTTAGTTCATCCCAAGCATTAGAAGAGAATTTTTCCAAAAATACAGAATGGAAGTCTTTGCGAAGGACTATTGTATCACCCTTCCTCAGGAGAGCAGGAACTTCTTCTGGTGGGTACTTGTCCCCCCTGACTGTTATGCTTAACCAGGTTTGAGGAAGATGGGGACAGAGGATAAAGCACATAATGAAAACAACCTAACACAAGGCAGTGTTTATGTTTTAAGTGGCAAATGAGTGTTGCTCTAGGAGCAAGCCAGGGAGAGATCACTTCAGATAATGCACCTCTCACACTGTCCAAATTATCCCCAGTTTATTCGAGCAGCCTAATGGCCAGACCGCCCCAAGTATTTCCATAGATCCCTGGTGAAGTTCCTTCCCAGGTGGAGAATCAACAAGGCCAGGCAAGCAGTGGCTCGCCCACAGTCCTGCTCATCCGCTCCCTCAGCCTCTGACATTGGCACAGTTTAAAAGGCTGCCTCGCAAAACTTCCAAAGCCATAAACACTGGTGTTTTTTTTTTTTTTTTTTTTTTTTTTATTCCCACCATTTTGGGGTGGCTATTAAGTCTGATGTTGGCTTAGCCTTTCCCCCATGGCCATATATTTTCAGTTTTTCTCTTCTAGTAACAGAAGCAGTCCTCTGACAATTAGGAGGGCTGTAAAGGCTGTGCCTTGACCTTCTTATCTAGTGATGTGATAAAATGTGCCCTTTAAAGCAGAGGCGGGGCCGTGGATCTTGGCTGGTCCTTGGCTTTGACATCTACTGTGCATTGACTTGAAACAACGCATTTGAGATAAGCCTCAGTTTTCTAATCTATAAATCGGGGAGAGCACATGGCAAGAGTTGACTAAACAAATGCATTCCAATAAAATGGAATACACGGTCAACAGGTGGCAGAGAGCAGTATCGACATGGTTCCAAGTTCCTGACAAGCAAAGGGCTAATAATTATGCACATTTCAGATGTTTGTATCCAAGATGCAGCAGAGTTTTGCTCCCCTTGTAATCCAACCCATGCTCCGCTCCCTACATCTCCAAGTAGAAGCACAATGTCCCAGAAATGGGCAACTCTCAACAACTGGACCCGTAGCTACCAAATACCATCTTTTCCCATTTTCTATTTCTTGTTATGCTACAACGATTTTTATCATCACAGAGGTCAGAAAAAAAATATAAATACATGCTTAGAGTAAGAAATTACAAAACAGACTTTCTTAGTATTCAAGTAGAAGGATATTCCCTAATATCTATTTTTGATGGGTTTACTTTTTTCTTTCATGCTGATTGAAAACAGAGTGGGCAGGCATGTGAGACTTTCTGACATGATGGAGACATTTTGAAACTGGATTTTAGAGATGACTACATAATGATATAAGTCTGTTTACAGATACCTGGCCCGAATGCTGCGAGTAACAGAGGAGGGGAAGAAGATAGAGGAAGAGAGAATGAAAAAAGGAGGAAGAAAGAAAGGAAGAAAGGAAGAAAGGAAGGGGATCTCAACAAGTCTTTATTTAAGGTCTAAACAGTACTTCCTTAACCTCTAAGATATGTGATCTAGTTTCTGGGAATTGAAGATTTGAAGCTTTGTCGGATCATTTAGCTCTGGGGCTTTCTGACTCATACTCTGACATCAGTATAGAAAGGAACACTGCTTCCCAAGGAGGTGGCACACACCTTTAGTCCCAGCACTCAGGAGGCAGCAGCAGATCTCAGTGATTTCCCAGATAGCCTGGTCTACAGAGAGAGTTCCAGGACAGGCTCCAAAAGTACCCAGAGAAACTCTGTCTCGAAAAAGCAAAACAAACAAAAACCAAAAACCATAGCCGAGAGAGACAGAGAGAGAGAGAGAAACAGAGAGACAGAGAGAGACAGAGACAGAGGGAGGGAGGGAGGGAGGGAGGAAGGAAGGAAGGAAAGAAGGAAGGAGGGAGGGAGGGAGAGAGGAAGAAAGGAAGGAAGGAAAGAAGGAAGGAAGGGGGGAGGGAGGGAGGGAGGGAGGAAGGAAGGAAAGAAGGAAGGAAGGAAGAAAGGAACACTCTTGGAAATAAAATAAAGAGCAGGATTCTCCCCACTGATTCATTACCACCTTCAATAGAGATACTCCTCTTTCCTGGTTCTGTGGGTGGTCCTAATCTTTTCTCAGATCCTCCATTTATCAATACTTGCTCTCAATCTGTATCTGTTCCAAGGAACAGAGAAAGCAAGGGAGGCAAAGAGTGACGAAAATGAACAGGAGCGGAAAGTCGTTCTTCTCAGGAGACATTTTCCATGCCTGTTCACAGGCACTGGGACAAGGGAGCCCTCTCTAGTCCACTGTATCTTCCCGTGGACATCACATAAGAGAAATCGGGTCTAGCAAGGTGGCTTTGATGCTCCTTGTGTGAGGGATAAGGAACCTGATAAAACAGAGACGTGATTGGCCAATTATTTATTTGCCACATTTCCTCTGTGCCTGAGGCTCTTCCTAATGTCTCCTTCGTCAGGCGTTGAGCTTTTCGGCTCTCAAGTCTCTGCTGGGATCTGTCTACAGTTGGCACGTGATCCTGTAAGCACTCATTTGATTTTCTTGGGTACACAGGGTTAATGTGTCATCCTTTCTAGGGTTCATGCAAGTTAATATCTGGCATCCCAGGAAATAACGGCTAGTCTCCTAGAGAAAGAATGAAGGTTGACAGGTGTGAACCTCGTTCAGACATCATTAGCTGTACTACAATGCACCTATATGCACTTAAGCCAATATGAGTGCTTTATCATTCTGATGGGACTTAGGGAGAATCCAGTTAAACCATCAGAAGTTGCAACAGAGGAGCTGGCTACCCACAGGGTCAAAAAATGTCTACTCTGCCCCATGTGTAACTGGTTTAATTACTTCAAGCTGTAAAGAATGTCTTGGGCTCTGCTCAACAAAACAGTTTGATATGACTGGAGGAAGAAAATGTGCCTTTCAGGTCTAAAGCTCAATTCAGTTCTATCTCTGGAGATCACACATTATAAGCAATCAGAGGGATTCAATGATTGTGGCCTAGATGTTTCTTTTTTCTTCTTATAGATGATGATGATATTGTTACATTTATTATTATTATTATTATTATTATTATTATTATTATTATTATTGAGATGAGTTCTCACACTGAAGCTAGAATTCATTATGTAGCCCAGGCTAGCCTCAAACCCAAGACGATCTTCCTGCCTTAGCCTTCAAATGCTGGGACTACAGTCTTGTTCTAAATGAATTTTCTCCCATCCTTAGCTTTGATTTCATTTATTGCTCTTAGTGTCACAGACAGAAAGAATTTTTTTTTTTTAAATCGTGGTTGAGTAGGTCATCGGTAGAGAAAGCGTAGTCAAGTAAAAGGCAACATAATCAGAAAGATATCATCGAGTTGTGAAAAGCCATGAAGCTGGCCACTTTTCACTGAAGGTCTTAAATGGTAAAGGGTCCCATATTTACTGATATGACTTGAATGTCTGTGCTCCCTCTAGAATGTACACTGCCACTCAGTTCCCATGTGATGAGAGGATGGGGAGATGTATTAGGAGGCCAGCAGGTCAGGAGGGCTCCAATTCTCGTGAACAGATGAATGATCTCATAGGACAGGTTTGTGGGAACCTCTCACCTCTTTATTCTCCCCCCTTGCTGTTGGCTGAAGAAACCTCATAGCATCTATTAGGACCACACCCTCTCTGGGTCTCACGCTTGCAGGTGATTTCTCAGCCTCCAGAACTCTGATAGAATGCATTTCTGTTCTTAGAACCCCTCAAGTGGGGTGCTTTGCGATGGCAGCACAAGTGAACTAAGACATCGTGACCCTTGCCTCTCCCTCTTCATTCCTCTTCTCTATTCCCTGCTTGTCAGCCCCACCCAGCTCTCTGAGTCAGGTCCATGGACCCAGCTACCATGTTCCTGTCAGCACCGAAATCCACCTCTCCATTTATGGCCGTTCTCCGGGAGACATATCTGTCGTCCTCCCAACAGGTGCTTCCAGCCTGCCTTCCTTTCCTCTTGTCTCCTTGGGCAGCTAGTTCTCTGTCGCTCACACTCAATCCTGACACGACACCTTCCTTCCCCGTGGGTCTCTGTGTTTGCTCCCTGCCTCTAACCTGTAGCTTGTGTTCGCAGCTATATTAATGCCACTCGTCTTGTTTGTCGCGCCCACATGAGTTGAGAAGGCTGACATTCTCCACTAGCTGTTATTTCCACAACAGGATGAAACAGGTAACGTTTATCTCTGTATTTGCGAGGTCTAGCACCTTGATGGGCACATGGCTGGCACTAAGCAACTGCCCAAGAAATGCATAAACATGACTCTTTATAACTATCCATCAAGAAATAAAATAATAATGGAACATTTGACCTCAGGTTCAGAGAATATTTTCCCCAAATGCAAGGCTTTCAAAGCACAAAGGAAAACGTAGTACTGTACTTGCTTGATCAAAGGGCTTTACGTGGAAACTGATCATTTAGAAATAGAGCACTGGTTCTGGAACACAGAAGTAAGGCCCGGAACAAAGAGAGATTGAATTTTAAAACGAATAGAAATAAAACAAGACAACAAAAACCCCTGAAATCAACCCTTTCATCTACTGAAACTAATTCACAGTGTCTTTTTAAATTTTATTTGATTCCTCAAGGAATTTATTCACAGAGGATGGAGAAAGGCTAGGGAATGACTAAGGGCCACTCAAAGGGTGGTTGGGACGAAGAAGGTAGGTGTGTAATTTCCCAGGCATTGCAGCCTCATGGAAAACACACATCATGACAGCAGCCCTTGGCCAAACCCCGAGGCTGCTAGTGCTCTGGAGCAGATGCCCACAAGAACGGAAATACAATGGAAATCAAGAGTAGATTATATGTGCTGCAAGACTTGAAAACTAACACGCAGCCTAATGAGCGCATTATAACTGCAGGCTCTGCTTGTTAGCTGTTGAAAATATTTTCACAAGGCTCTGGGTATGGCAGGGTAATGCCAGTTCTAAAAGGCCGATGCTGAAAGGGAACTCTGTGCATGCCAGGTTTAAGCAAGTCACTTGGATAATGGTGGTGATTAGAAATGAATCATCTCACCCAGACTTGGGTGTTCCATCACAAACACATGGTTTTCTCAGAATCCAGGAGGAAAGTGGCACTACCAGGCTGGGAGAAAGAAGGGCTGTCAAAGAGCTACCAGAGGGATTCCTGTGCTCCTCTGATCCGTAGAACAAAACCCAACTGAAGATCTGCCTCCAACAGTAACCAGGATTGCTCTTGCACGACACCTGCAGCACTCTGTAAGAGCAGGGTCTTACCTGATTCTACCGTGGTAAAGACACACCAGTATGCTATGGAAATAACAGGGACTCCAGGAGATTGTCTCACCAAACACATCATTCTCATGCAAATAAAGCACTACTGCAATTTTCTAGAGAACTTTCCTGAGGTCAAGAGGGCCTAAAACTATTGGCACATCACTTAGTTGCTTGGTTAACATGGGGCTCCATGATTTGGAAAGATATTTTTAGATACTTATTTTAAAATCAGTAGTGCCATTATGTACCCTATATTAGTATGGGCTCTTTGCATTGGACTGATTTATAGCTACAAAGCTCATTCACATGTATTTCCTCTCTTTGATTGAAATATAATCCTGGAATCAGTCCAGAATGGCGATTTTCAGCCGGGAAAGCTCATCTCGGATGGTTATAAGAGCAGATATTATACATTCCACCCTGGGTCTACTAAAACAGAACCTCGGGTTTGGGGCCTCGGCACTTGAATTTTGGAAAAGAAAAACAAAGACAAAATCTTCCATGAGCCTGACCTGGTACTGTAGATTATGTATGTGGGACTAGATGCGCAAAGCCACCCTCAAGTGTTCCCCTTTCCTTCCTGTCTGGCAGGGTCTGTGGCAAGGATCTGTTGTCGTTTCTATGTCTCTGCAGTCATAGCTTCCGGGAGGATGCTTGCAAAAGAGCAGTCCATCCAGTTCACGGACTCTTGGTGAGATGTGAAGCAGGGCTTCTCATTTGAACTTTGCCCCAAAGCCCTTCCTTCTTGTACTCTCTGGGTTTTGATCAGATGTTATTGGTTATTGGCTGAGGCAGACTTAGCACTCTCGTCCCCTGCTTAAATGCAATTATTTAAAAATAAAAGAGCATGTCACAAAAAAGTGAAAATAAAAAACATCATCTGCCAGAGATGGAAAGGCGAAAATACACTGGAAAGGAAGTCGACTGGCAGAAACAGTGAGGCCAAGATGTGCGTCCTCCTTGATTTGGCGTGATGAGAAAGAGAGTTGGAAAGGAAGTAACTTCTTCACTGCGTAAGTCAGAGCTTTTTCCAGGCCACACATGTAAACCTTTAAGGAAGAGCCCCACCACCACACACACAGCCTGGAGGAGGGCTTTCCACACATACCCCGCTTGGAGGAAGCAGTTCTGTGTGTCCCCAGCCCAGCAGAGAGACACTTGGAGGGCAGGTGACTGGGGTCAAGAGGAGGCTTGTGGAAGGGGACTGGTCTATGTAGCTCTCTTGAACTTTACAGTTCTGTCTCAGGCCACCTGGGCACTGCCTACTCCTAACGCAGCCCAAACTTCCTTATTAGGTGTTCATGGATGGCTTGCAGAGCCAATTGGGAAGGGCAGCAGAATGTTCTTTTACGCCAGGTTTGTAGCTCATCAAGGGTAGGGTTCAGAATAAGAAATCCTCTTCTGACTGTAAAGATAAAAGATAAAATCGCTCCCTCACCCGCCGTCGAGTTTACTGTGTCTTTGACAAGCAGCATAATTAAGATCTAGCATAAACACAGGGCCTCCGAGGACAGCAAAAGCTGACTAAATGGGAAATTGTTCTCTTTGGCTTTCCTTTCCTTTATTTAGTTTCTCAGTGGAAGCTTCACTCTGAAGCCGGGCCGGCCCTAGGCAAAAGAGCAGAGTCTGCGAAGTGCTGGCACACCTTTGCCTGCTACTGTCCTGTGAGGACTAGTCAGTCAGCCCCGCCCACAAAAAGCGTGCCTCCCTCCCTCCCACCTCTCATCCCTGCTTGGTCCACACTGGCTTCCCAGCCTCCTTCCCTGATACCAAGCACTTCTTAGTACTGTGTTGACCAATCACAGTGGAGCCCAGCACTCACTGGAGGGTGGATTCTACAGGGGGATGTGAGGGGGGACTGGGTGGCTGAAACTGGGTTTGTTGCTTCACCAGGGTCCTTTCTAAGCCACAGCCCACTTGAAATCTTTACATTCTAGGAAGATGGTTATGACGACACTTGAGAGCAGAGGGCCTTGTCTTGTCTTACTGGTGGTGAACATGACATCTCTGTGGCTGGGATGGCACAATTCTGGCTCTGACCGAGTCGCCTGACCTGGGTTCCATTCTCAACTCTTCCATTTCCTAGCTGAATAAACTTGAATAACCCTAAGCATCAATTCTTTCTTCAGCAAAACGGACCATCAGGAAAACTAAAATGAAATAAGCACTTTGTGTAATTCCTGACATTTAATAGCCATTCACTAAAATGCATTGTTTAGGTTGAAAAAAGGCTTGGGATCAGAAATGTTTTACATTTGTTTCCCCTGACACACACAATTTGAAATATTTTATAGACATAATGAGATAACTTAGGGGTGAGATCCAGGTCTAGACACCAAATTCACTTGTCTCATATAAACCTACTACACATATTTCCAAGGTAATTTTGCATATGTTACTCTGTGTATAAAACACAAAGTTACCAGATTTTCCCATTTGTACAATTATGCTAATACTCCAAATTGCTTTTAGTTTTTGAGATTTTTCTGATGGCATTTTGCATTGGTGATGTTCAACCTGTATTCATACACCTGTGTTCAAAGTTATTCCTGGTCAGAGGCATCCATTGGTCATAAGGCTCCAATTCCAGCCTATACAGTTATAGGCATGTGACGTGGTATCTGTCTGTCCTCTTTAAACTAACCCAGAGAGGCTTCCCCTCTGCAGCTGCCACTCAGCAAGAAATCCCCTTTCCTTTTCCTTCCTTT